>NC_057805.1:395810780-395843789 GCF_018294505.1 Triticum aestivum
CCCGTCGCCTCCCTGTCTATCTTAGGGGTGTGGCTCTGGGGTTGCGTGCGTCCTATTGTTGGAAAAACAGAATGTCCGGACTGCGCCTGTCAACCAAGCGCACTGCGTGCGTTAACGCGAGGCCGAGCAGGGGGTGGGAGAGGGGGTCGTGCCCCACCCCCCTGCGAGGCCGAGCCTGGAACGAGCCGGAGCAGGCGGCGACGCGGCATGCCGCGGCGCCGCATGCGCAGGCGAGTCCTTCACACCCCGTGCGCCTGTCAACCAACTCAGGATGTGACGTGGGATTGTGCCGTTGAAGCCAAGTGAAAAGATTCGCCGTGGTAGTGTTTTTGATTAGCTGGAAAAAATATTTGTCTAAGCGAACTGCAATGCTTTACTGACAACACATCTTTCGTCCCATACCGGACTGCACAGCGGACTGCATTTTTTTTAAGGTGAGGGGGTACTGGAGTAACTTGCTAGTTGTGCGCCGTTGGGTTTTGTTTGTTTTTGGGTTGTGAGAATTTGTTGGGCCTTTGTTCGGGGAGTGAAGACGCATTGGGCCCAAGTCGGCCTATGAGCACGGTAGGTTTCGGTGCGTTGTGTGCGGCCTAATGTTTAGTCCCACCTCGCTTCTTTGTGCCAAAGTTGTGACTGGTTATGCCAACCCTGCGGACTGCATGGCTTACATTTAAGTACTGCATCAGGAGCACTAATTCTGTGTTGTGTACTGCGCGAAAGTTTTTCTCTTGTGGTTCATTTTGAGCATGTACCGCACTTCATGCACACATATAATGAACTTCCTTGTAAGACTTTGGAGAACTGCACACATTTTTAGAGACCTAATACGGGACTGGCTGCGGCCTTGTTGTAGCTGGGTGGTCAATTTTTTATCCTTATCTGAAGCATTTTTTTCATTTGGAGTATATATATGTCGTGGTAGTACAAATGATGTCATTTGTACTACTTACACCAACGTTGAGTACTGCACTGCGCGTACCAAGTCTTTATGTTGTGCACTGAACGAAAGTTGTTGCAGCCCCTTTGTTCTACATTTGTGCATGTACTGCACTTCATGTATACACTCTGTGAACTGCGTTGTTTTTGTTATGTGAACTGTATTCACGTTTTGGTATCACACATTAAATTTTTCAAAGTTTTCTGGATACTTGTTCTAACACAAACTAATTTCAGCGAAAACAATTGATCAGAAGCAAACTGTGACACATAAGCGAACCACAAAAATAAAATTTAATGATAATTCTAACGACATTGTTTTTACAAAAGAAATGTTCGATATGAAGCAATGGACATAATCAAAAGCTTGCATACATGAAACAAAGAACAACACAACGACTAAAGTAAAGTGAAACTAAAACTTAGCCCTGAATTATTTCTAGTTGTTGTATTGGATTACAGCCTTGTTCTTCTTCTGCTTTGCTTCTTTGTCTCTTTTTGCCCTGTCCAGTCCCATGATGAAATCGTAGATGATTCTCCATGACTCATATGTTGTGAATGCATCTATTGCTGCATACTTGATAAGCTTTTCTGGCAGTGGGCAAAATCCCCACAGAGTATGGTCCTCCTTGCGGTTAATTTTTTTCTTCATGTCATGGTAGTGAATGTCTATCATCCTGCCGGCAACATCAGCCAAAGAGTCAAACTTCTTTTTATTGTATGGGTCTCTCCATTCCAGCTGAATATCAATGTAGTTGTCGGAGTTGATCTCCAAACCAGATAGCTTCAACTTGCTTTTGTCTCCTTCAATTGCGAATCCGACGAAGGTGTACTCACCATTCATGAGGAATTTGTCTAGTTCCATTGGCCTGCAAGATGTTTGTATGGAGTGAATATAGTTTATTTTCTTAGAAGTACCAATGTTTTTTGTTTTGTCTGAAACTGAACTGCAATATGAATATCTGAATCTGTTGCATTGAGTAGTTGGTAATACTTTGTTCAGCATAACTAGTAAATCTGATATTATATTTGCATAAACAATGCATGTTTTGTGCATGGTTTTATTCTTGAACTGAATTTCATACATGTTTTGTATAGTAATGTTGCAGTTTTCTATTGTTCAGTCAAATAGTTTGTATTTGGTAAAACAAAATAAAACTACGTGTATTGCTAGATCATATAATTCAAGAATTGAGCACATGAGTAACATACATAGAGCCAGATGAAAACTGTCAATGAATTCATATGCCATGCTTTTCAAAAATGAAAACCAAAGTTTAAATATTGGCGATTGCAGTGAAGAAAATTTAAAATCAATATTGACAATGAATATTACATATTGATAGTTATTCTAACATGTCTTTAGCTGCAGAGATGTGGTAGACAAGGCATTCTTTTTCTACGCATAGCTGGAGCACTGCTGCCCGCTGTGGCTTCACGTAGTGCGTGTACTTGACATCAACACCGACTAGTTTGACGGGCATTCCGCCGAGCTTCCTCCGGAGCGTGGACAGCATCTTGTCCACGTCTTCACCCTTGCTTGTGCAAACGACGTGGAGCTTTTCGTTGCCGTGGAGGTCGACGTCGTGGAGCTCCCTGGTGTACCTGCAGCGCTGCTTGTAAAGAGGTGCATCCGCCATGACTCTCCTCTGCTCTCTCTTGTTTGTTCTGGAGAGAAGAGGTTGGTGAAAGAAAGTGTGGAGAAGAAGATGCGGTGGGGTTTTCTGGGGTACGAAGCAGTTGTGTTTTCTCCTCTGCTCTCCTTGACAGGACGTGGGAGAGGTGGAGCGGGCTGGTAGCGTGGTGGGGCTCTGTTTTTTGTTACGTGGCAACTACAGAGAGGTTCTGCTATGAGGGGGCTCCGTTAGTGCGTTGGAAATCCGGAACGTCGTGTCCTCTTTTTTCGTGACTTGTTCATGTATGCACACAACTGTCAGAAAATGTGATGATTGTGTTTTCAGTGAATTTTCCTATTAAGTGCACTTCTTTTATATCAGAACATAACTGCGTACGTCCACATAGTGTACTGCATGGAAGTGAAATTTATTCTTCGTGCACTGAATTATATCGGATTAGGATTGATACAGATGTACGCACATTTAGTTTCTTGATGAAGTTCTTTCATGCAGTTCTTTATTTTATAACGGACTGCTTTGCTTAACTAACAGGGTTGCATTCTTCATTTTAGTGAGACTGCAATGCAGTAGAAGGGGAACTGCATTTCAGAAAAAAGAATACTTCGTGCTTCCACGTGGAGAACTGCATTGTTTGGCGTCGCGGACTGCATTTGTACGTTTACTTCGGGCTTTCTGCGTTTTATTTATTAATAGCGAACTGTAGTTTCTGGCAGTGCCACGCACATTTTTTTGTTGTTGTTATTCATTTAAAAAATGTTTCTAATTTTTCTTTGATGTTTTATTTTTGAAGTTATTGTTTTTTCTTAGTGGGCCTTGTTGGGCTGTGTTCGGGGAGTGAAGACGCATTGGGCCCAAGTCGGCTTGTGAGCACGGTTGGTTCCCGGTGCCTTGTGTGCGGCCTAATGTTTAGTCCCACCTCGCCCGCGGAAGGCGCTCCCAACCTGTTTATAAGCGCTGGCGAGGCAGCCGTATCGAACTCCTCTGGTTACTTATTTGGGCGCTTATACACGACGCTAGATGCTCTATGCTCTCTGACCTGTGGGCCCATTTGCGCCCGGCCAGACGCATTGTGGCTTAGAACGGCTCGCCTACGATGGGCGCAGACCTAATACGAGACTGGCTGTGGCCGGATGCAGATGTGGTGGTCAATTTTTTCTTTTGTATTTTTTATCTTAAGTACTTTTTTCAACGTAGGGGCGTGCACTGGTTATCAAACCACTCGTGCACTGCATTGTTCAGGGTTCTGTACTGCATGTGCACGCATTCCGTACTACATGTTCAGGTCTCATTTTTTGTTTTCATGTTTTTGCTCTTACGTAATCTTTTTTCCAATGTAGGGGAGTGCACTGCTTAGTAAACATACTTGTACTGCATTGATTATGTTTCTATACTGCAGGTTCATATATTTCCGCCCTACATTTTTTCAATGTAGGAGCGTGCACTACTTACCAAATCATCCGTGCATTTGCCATTGATCAGGGTTCTGTACTGCATGCGCACGCATTCCGTAGTACATGTACAGTTCTCATTTTTTGTTTTCATGTGTTTGCTCTTATGTAATCTTTTTTCCAATGTAGGGGAGTGCACTGCTTAGTAAACATAACCCGTACTGCATTGATTATGTTTCTGTGCTGCAGGTTCATATATTTCCGCACTACATATATAGGTCGCTTTTTTTCTTTTTATGTTTTTGCTCTTATGTATTCTTTTTATCAAATTTAGGGGCGTTCACTGCTTCGTTGCGTATGTGTAAACTTAATTCGATAGAGTATGTATTGCATTGGTACACAACTTGCACTACATGCGTCCTATTTGCACACTGCATCTTATTTTCGTTTTGCACACTGCTCGAATCTAATGATTCATAAGCAAACAACAGAAAACAAATTATCACAGGCATTCTGTACGACAAGTTCATCATGAGCAAACTAATTTCAACAGAAAGCAACCTAACATAATCAAAGTTCACATCATTACAAGCGATTCTGCATGGCAAGCAAAATAAGTTCAGCAAAAGCAAATGATCACAAGCAAACTAACGATACATAAGGAAACAACATAAAGCAAATTTGATGATAATTCTAAAATGACGCTGGCATTGGTGGCTCTTTGGCCGGCACCATCTTCTTCTTCACCAGTCAGCGTCTCCCCATCCCCAGCTGCTCCTGGCGCGCTTCTTGGGGGGCTCCTCCTTCTCCAGCTTTGCACGACGAAGCTCGTCCTAGGTGAGGGTGATGTGGTTCCATATCTCATACGATGCGTAGGCGTCCTTTGCCGTGTACTCGATGTGCCTCATGGACAGAGGCAGGGTGGCCCAGCGCTTGTGCTCGTCGTCGGTGATCTTCTTCTTCATGTTGTTGTAGTAGTCGTCGATGAGCATGCCGGAGACGTCTCCAAGGGAGTCCAACTCCTTGGTTGCCTCGGGCACCCTCCACTCCTTCTGGATGTCGACGAAGTTGGCGACCTCCAGATTGACGCGCTCTAGCCTTTTTTTGTCGCCGTTGATGGATAAGCCTGCAAAGGTGTACCTGGGGTCGGCGAGGAAGTTGTCGAAGACGGTGCACCTTTCAGCGGCGCTCAGTTGGAAGAGCAGCGCCGGGTGTTTCTTGCCGGTGCAGAGTTGGTAGAGGGCGGGTTTCTGCGTCGCTTCAGGCTCGTTGTTGTACTCGAGATCAATGCCGACGATCTTGTGGCGCTGGAGGCTGAGGTGGCACTCGTACTGCGCGAGGGTGATCGCCACCTACTTCTTGTCGTTGGTGTGGATGACGTGCAACTTGGTGTTGCCGTGGGCCTCCACGTCCTTGTACTCGTTGGCGAACGCCATGGCCGGTAGTAGGGCTTGGTGTTTTGCGTGGAGATGGATGTGATGGAGCGATTTGGTGGCAGCGCAACGGATACTTGTGTTGTTGTGGATGAGAAGGCCTATGGCAGGGGTCTGAATTTAAGGGGAGGACGCGGGGTGGGATGGCCGCATCGGATGAACTGCACGATCTCGCTGACGATGCGGTTTGTGCAGATCGTGGGTTGGTGTTGCGTCTGTGATCGTGGGCTTGTGGCGATGGAACCGCTCCGATTGGGTGGTTGTATGCGAATGTGGTGTTTTTTAACGTGGTTTTTTTATCAGTATATTTTTTAACCACCACTTTCTGTGCGAACGGTCATTTTGTGACATTTATATGTATCCTGCATGATAATGAAACTGCATTGGTTATAGTTCTGCACTGCATCGTGTGCAATGGAGAACTGCATGTTGTCTACAGGTGCTTACTTCACAGTATTTTTTGCGTGTCCTTGCTGTAGCCCCTGAATAAAGTACAATGTATTCCGCAATTTTACGAGGTTTTCGTTGTGTTCTATACCGTGTATTTATTCATGTAGGTAATCCGGAACTAGATTGTTAAACCGTACTGCTTCGTGTAACGAAATGCACTGCATCTTTCTAGTGATGTGTACTGCATCTATTTTTTTGCCTGTACTTACTGCAGTCCCTGTACGGGAGGGGTAGGGGGGTTTGGGGGGCCCATTTTTTTGAAGTTATTGTTTTTTCTTAGTGGGCCTTGTTGGGCCTGTGTTCGTGGAGTGAAGACGCATTGGGCCCAAGTCGGCCTGGGAGCACGGCTGGTTCCCGGTGCGTTGTGTGCGGCCTAATGTTTAGTCCCACCTCGCCCACGGAAGGCGCGCCCGACCTATTTATAAGCGCTGGCGAGGCGGCCGTATTGAACTCCTCTGGTTACTTATTTGGGCGCTTATACCCGGCACTCGATGCTCTATGCTCTCTGACCTGTGGGCCCATGTGCGCCCGGCCCCATGCATTGTGGCTTAGAACGGCTCGCCTACGGTGGGCGCAGACCTACTACGAGACTGGCTGGGGCCGGATGCACCTGTGATTTTCAATTTTTTTCCTTTGTATTTTCTATCTTAAGTATTTTTTTTCAATGTAGGGGCATGCACTACTTAGCAAATCATCCGTGCACTGCATTGATCAGTGTTCTGTACTGCATGTGCACGCATTCCGTACTACACATGTTTTGCGCTACATTTTTGTGCACTGCATTGGTAGGGGTGTGCACTGCTTTGTTGCCTCTATGCACTGCATTCGTCATGGTCCTATGCTTCAGGTGTACACATTTTGCACTGCGTGCATGCTTCTTTGTGCTAAAGTTGTGACTGGTTATGCAAACGCTGCGGACTGCATGGCTTACAGTTAAGGACTACATCAGGTGCACTAATTCTGCTTTTGTGCACTGCGCGAAAGTGCTTTCTTTGTGCTTCATTTTGAGCATGTACTGCACTTCATCCACACATATAGTGAACTTCCTGGTAAGACTTTGAAGAACTGCACACATAAAATGGTCTGTGGATTATAATTTTTCAGAGAATTATTATTTAATGATCTGCGATTAGTTCGTGGGAATTTCTGCAGTCTAAGTCTTTGTAGAACTTCCTGGTAAGACTTTTTTGTTTTGGTAACATAAACCTTATTGATTGTCCTTCATTCTTGGTAACGTAATTTTCATTAACTGCTCTTTAATTTTCAGTTTTGACCTTTTTGCATTCCTCTCCAATAAATGTAGGCCAACTTCTACCCTTCCTTTGCAGTTCATTTCTCCTGTAGCCGCAACTCCTCTCCTTTCTCTAGCCTCTCTTTATTTTTTACCTTTTCTAGGTTTTTGTTGCGATGGCTCCAGGCCCCTGCGCGAATCTCTCCTGCTGCGGGCATGGTTGTGGTGTGCCGACGCACTGCGATTGCTCAGCTTGCTCACAGGCCCGTCGTGCTCATCGTGGTGGGAAGGTATTGTGCCGAGCTGGGCGAGCTGAGCAGCTTGCATATGGCATAGTATTCATAGAAGGATTGGATATGGGCCACATCAACGTTTCTGCGTTCTATTCCGCCCTGCTTCGTCGTGACCTTGGCCGCACAATTCCTTTTGTCCATCAGTATGCCAACAGATGTTGAGACTCGCTACAAGAAGGTAATTTTCGCTTGATCTGATTTTTTCTTTGTTTTTTTGTATAATTCCATACTAGTCTGAACTTCTAGTTTTTTAGGAATGTACTTATTTTGTTTTATTGAAGTGTACTGCACTTTGTACTTATATCTTGTTTTTATTTCTTTGCTTGTGTGCATGGAGCTCGTGTTTTATTTTGCATGGTTACAATATGTGAACTTCTTAGATACTAGATGAGAAGTAATAGTTTCCACAATTTTCCCCGCTTGTAGGTTTTGTACTACATGCAGGTAGTCTCAAGATCTTCATAATAGTTGTAACTGTACTTCTTGTTTGCAAGTTCCGCACTGCACATTAGATTGCGTTTAATCTGTACTGCTTTTTTGCAGAAAATTCCCCAACGAGATGTTAGGTATCTCCGGCTCAAGAAGAAGGGAATTCTCCAAGTTGTTCTTGGTAATGGACACCTTAAACCAGCCAAGTACCGTGTAGGCGTTGACGGGCGGCTGTGTCTGCAGAAAGGGTGGAAGGAATTTGTCATTGATAGTGGCCTGAAGTCTGAGCAAGTTGTTGTCCTCAACTTCTTTGAACTCGAGGATCGTACGGTTAGAATCACGTTTGACGTGATTGGTTAAGGTTATGAGGTTGATTTTGTAATAAGTACTTTTGCGTGTCGAACGCTTCATCTTTTCGATGTGTTTTGTAATAAGTACTTTTGTGATCTGAACCGCTTCAATAATTATTCCGAACTTCGTGCTGCCAGTGAGCTAACTGCATTTTTTACATCGTTTTTGGTTTAATATGTGTCAAAGTTTTACTCTAGACTGCTATATATATGGTATACTATATACACCATTTGTCTTTAGATGGTTTAGTTGAATAACTCATAGTCAGTGGGAAATTTGTGTTTACACAAAATTTAAACTGATACATAAGCCATACACATAAGCAAACTACTTTGCATATGATTAATTTATTGAAGTTCATCTATTTCGTCGTTAACCTGCTGCTTCTCCGCGGTGACTCGAGCATGTCTGATGTCGCACTTTCTTTTATTTTCCGTGGCGGTGTTGCTGGTTCTTGTCTCTGCACCGTTGTGTTTGTAGTCCCTCGCGTTCTGGTTGATGGTGGCTTTTGTTTTTGAGTGATGTGAACTGCATCCTTCTTTGCTCCCCACGTGCTGGTTGATGGCTGCTTTCGTTTTCCAATGATGTGAACTGCATCCTTCTTTGCTCCCCTCGTGCTGGTTGATTGCGGCCATTGTTTTAGAGTGATGTGAACTGCATCCTTCCTTGCTCCCCACTTGCTTGTTGATGGTGGCTTTCATTTTCCAGCGCTGCGAACTGCATCCTTTTGTGTTCCTCCCTTGTTTTTTGAAAGTGGTGTCGTTCTCGGTTGTTTCTGTACAGCAGCATTCCCTTGTGGTAGTCTTGTTGGCATTCTTTCTTCATGTTCTTCGTCCTCTTCACTCTCTTCTTCCTCTTCCTCAACTTCATCATCTATTTCTTCATAAGGCACTGCTTCTTCAGTTTCTTCATGTTCTTCGTCCTCTTCACTCTCTTCTTCTTCCTCCTCTTCTTCATCTGCTTCTTCATAAGACATTTCTTCTTCAGTTGTGTCACCATCTTCTTGTTTGATTTCATCTTGTTCGTCTTCCTCATTTTATGATCTTGTTCTTTTGGGGCAGGTTCTTGAATTGTGTCTCTTCCTCTTTTGCAGATGCTACAACGTCTCGGTTTCGTCCATTTCTTAGTGTTGTGAGAGGAATTTCTATTTGGTTGTGCATCGCCATGTCCTCATTTTTCTTGTTCATGACTTTTTGTACATGTCCTGGAATTGTGGCCGCTGATTTCATTACATGTCTTGCACCTGTTTATTCCCAGTGGGTGACCATCACTGTCCAGCTCAGGCTGTGGCTTACTGTTTTTGTCATCATTTTTCTCCTTGCATGCAACCTTTTTCTGGGTTGCGTCACCCCCTTTCTTCCTTCCTCTTGTGTTTGAAACAGGAGGTGGAAGAATTGTTTCTTTTTTGATAGCACCAGTTCTGCTGTGTTCGGTATTTTCTACTTGCTCGGCATTATTGTCATGCTCGGATTTCTCTGCTTGCTTTAGTTTTGCTGCTTCTTCTTCTTCTTCGTTGAGCACATCAACTTCCTCGATCAGTGCCCTCATACCAGAGAACGCTCTGTCGCACCCAGCGTCGGACCTTGTCGCTCTGTTTGCAAGGTCCATTGCTGTTTCTGTCAGCAATTTTCTACGGCAAAAAAGCGATGTTCCATCTGGTGTTGTTTGTTCATAATCTCTTCTGTCAAACGTCGCATTTGATCTTGCATTACGGGTGTATCTTTTCATGATGTACACCTCAGGAATCTTGAGTACTCTCAAATGAGAAAGCATGCATAACACATGGACGCAAAAGAGCCCTGCAGACAACACATGATTTCTTTGTTTTGTAAGTGAACTGCATGAAATTAATAAACATATATTTTTTCGTTATTTGTTCATTTTAAAGAAGTGAACTTCATTTGGTTTTGTGAATTAGTCATGCATGTGGACTTTTTAAAGTCCAGTAAGTGAGCTTTCGTGCATGACTATCAGAAACTAGAATTTTTTGTGATAGGAGTCTCACCTGTGTGTGTCTAGAGTTTGTGTTCACATTCGTAGACACCTTTCTATTCATCGGTGACCACTTGGAAATTATGCCTTGCCCAGTCAAATGCATCCGATCTGTTGTAGTGGTCTACGAGATACTTTGTCGGGTTCTCAGGGCACCGTTCTACTCTGAATGCAGTGCTACGGTAGAGTGTTTCTTTAAAATCTGCAAACACTGCCCTTGTATACACTTTTGATAGCCGAACTTCGAACCCAAACTAGGTTGTTGTCTTTACCTCTGACTGCATGATCAGAAATGCACTATTACGAACCAGAGAAATGAAAAAATTGTTTGTTTCTGTAGTTATATTTTTTAGCAGTTTTTGATGGACCTTTTTTGTTTACCTCATTTGCTACTGTCTCTGCGTGCTCGACGGCCATCCTGGTCTGAATGCACTTGTCCATCTGCTGAGCAAACAGATGGAGATCATGCTTCTCTTTGACAAAGTTTTGCTTCAGTATGCGGTTCATGCTCTCGCTTCTCTGCGTGGAAGTCATCCGAGCATAGAAAACTTCCTTGTAGTAAGCCGAGATCCACTCGTGCCTGCCTTCCCACAGCGAATTCATCACTTTGTCATCTTGCAAGTTGTATCTCTGAATGAGGTCCTTCCATGCTCGTTCAAATTTTGACGGCATTAGTGGGTGGTTGAGCACCGCATTGAGATCATCCTTGAGTTTCTCGTGCGCCTTATACAGCAAGGCGAGGTGGTCTTTGTACTTCTTCATGATATGCCACCGACACAACTTTTGCAGAGTATGTGGGAGGATAGTTTTTAATGCTGCCTTCATCGAAGAACACTGGTCTGAGAAGGCACAAATAGTGTTTTTTTATTAAGTTGTTTGTGTGTGTGTGTAAGATATATGGAAGAAATATAAGTGCACCAAACAAACGTAAGTATGCAGGGTTTTTTTTTGTACCTGTGAGGACGCAGATTGGCGGCTTGTTGTTCATACACCTCAGAAATGTTTTGAAAACCCACTCGAACGATGGTATTGTCTCATCTCGCACGAGGGCAACAGCAAATATGGTGCTCTATAGATGATGGTTCACTCCCACGAAGACTCCCAGCGGCATATGGAATTTGTTAGTTTTATACGTCGTGTCAAATGTAACGCAGTTTCCAAAATCTTCATACGATCATTGGCAACTTGCGTTGGCCCAAAAGACGTTTCTTACACGGTTATCTGCATCAACGTCATAATCATAGAAGAACTCTGGGTTTATCTTCTACATCTTCTCGAAGAAATCCAGAAGTTTCTTGACATCATCTTGGGACTCTTCTCTGGCAAACTTTTGTTTCCTGCATTTTCAAACGCAATGCAAACTCATCTCATCAAACAGGAAATAATTACCGACAGGATGCTCAAGCGATATGTTCTGTGATGTGCTTACTTGTTTACCCAGTGGCAGCTAGTATGTCCCATGTACTGCAGACCACCGGACATACGCGACAGCGTTGACATCATCGGAGCATGTGTGTGGTTGTCTAGTTGCATGTCTTTCACTAACTGGTCTATCAAAGGATCGTCTTTTTTGTGCGATCGCTTGTGCAAAAGTATCCCGGAGCTTTCCAGCATCTTGTGATTGTGGTTGAGTTCAACCATTTCTATCACAAATTTGTCGTCCTTCCTCTTTTTGACTCTAATCATTGCCTTGCCGTCAATCCTTTTTGATGTCTTCTGACATTTCCTTTGATAATCTGACACAGTCTGCTTATGCGTCCCTTCTCTTGAGCAGACAATGTAGGTATTTGTCCTGTGTTGTGCCCTCTGGTGTATGCCAAACCCTGCACGTCTTGCATAATTGTTGTAAAAGTCCCATGCCTTGTCGTATGTGGTGCACTTCATTCCAGCGGCAGGTATGAGGTTCAGCGGCATGTTTTTATCCTGCATTAAGTGCAATGCTCTATGACATAATTTGTTATGTTCTGTTTTTGAAATCCAAGGAGTGCATACGAGTTTAAAAAAGCATTGCAGTGTTCCTAAGTTTTCAGAAGAATCCAATGTATTAGATGCTAGGTCAAACCTCACAAGAAATATCAGTGTGCACTGCAATGTTATCTGAATGGACTGCAACTATTATTATTATTTTTTCAGAACATAAACTTACATGTGTGTAGAGTCGTTCACCCGATGGTGTTTGCAGCTCGCCGGGTTGTATTGGACATGGCGGGGTATAGCAGATCTGTGTAGTTGAGGATCTCGTGGAGGCAATAGTGAGGAGGATTTGTACCTGCTGTTGACTTTTGACCGAGGCACCGTTGGTGGTAGCTTTGTCGAAGTTGATGCAGCAGCTCTGCTTGGAGCTCTGTTTTTCGGTGCAGCAGGTGGACGCTGAACTCTGTTTTGGGGTGCAGTAGGTGGACGTGGTGGTAATCCAGTGTTGTGACGATGTCTCAGTGGATTAGTTTGAAAATTTTGGAGCGGTGGCACATCATCATCATCTGCTGCGACATCGTGTTCAACTGCATCATCATTGTCTGTTCGGACATGCTGTCCAAATGTAGTGAACTCGTGCTTATACTCTGGGTTGAGAACTGCTATTGGATCATCTTCATCGTCGTCATCTTCATCCTCCTGTCGGTGAGTGCCCTCCCAGATGAAGGTGACATCGTCGTCATCCTCGACTACCTCTTCTCCCTAGAAAAAATCCTCTTCCGGAGAGTAGTGCACCCTGTTTGTTGTCGTGGAGAATCCTCGAGGAATCTCGGGGGTAATCCAGCCAGTATCTCTTTCAGAAGAAGCTTTACTCTTCTGAAAGTTGTTGTCCCTGGGTTGTCAATTATGCGCGGCATTTTGTATCTGCTGAACGTCATTTCCTGCACACAAAATGATCGAGCTGCATTGTCAGGCAAAATGAACTGAATCATGCAAACTGCAATGTGTTACAAATGGTACTGCGAAACTAATGCATGCTGACTGCATCACCCTGCAATGTGAACTGAAGTAACCGCACTGCATCGTTGTCTGTAATGAACCTACACAAGCGTACTGCATAACCGAGCAAGTTCACTGCATTTTCCCCCACAACGAACCGAAGCAACCGCACTGCATCGTTTTTGTAGGCGTACTGGACTATGTGTACTGCTTTGTCTGGAATAACTAAACTGATATGGTTGAGGAAGTGTACTGCTTACCTCGTGTTGCAGTGATTTCTTGCGTTTGCAGGAGGAAGTTCTCTTCTCGTCCGTCTGCACAACTTTCGCGTTCGCCTGTGCAGTCCACTTGCCCTTCAGAAGTTCATGAGCGGTCTGGACGTTGCTCAAGGTGAACGGAGACGGAGGATTGGCTCTGAAGGTCGTTGCAGACTTAATCCAAGAAGCTGCCGTGGATGAAGGACCTTGCGCACAGTCCTCCTTGCTCGAATTGGTTTGATGTCGAGGCAGCACCAATCCACATCTGATGAAGTACAGCTAATTGCAGGCCCAGAGGAGTTCGACGGCGGCGCTACCGAGCTGCTGCCGTGGAAGAAGGCCGATATGCTGGTGGGGGAGGCGTTGCTCGGTTGCTGCCGCAGAAGAAGGCCGAGCGGCGATGGGCGGCGGCGATGGGCGGCGGCGCTGCTTGGCCGCTGCCGCGAAAGAAGGCCTGGAGGGGAGGGGCGGCGTCGCTGCCGGCCACTGCCGCGGAAGAAGGCCGGGATAAGAGGGGTGGTGGCGCTCCCAGGCCGCCGCCGCGGGAGAAAGCGGGGAGGGGAGGGGCGACATCGCTGTCAGGCCGCCGCCACGGAAGAAGGCCGGGATGGGAGGGGCGACGGCGCTTCCAGGCCGCTGTCGCGGAAGAAGGCCGGGAGGGGAGGGGCGGCGGCGCTCCCAGGCCACTGCCGCGGTAGAAGGTCGGGAGGGGATGGGCGGCGGCGCTCCCAGTTCGCTGCCGCGGTAGAAGGTCGGGAGGGGAGGGGCGGCGGCGATCTGGTGGGGGATGTGCAGAATAAGGATGGTGTTATTAGAATAAGACTCTTAAGGGGTGTTATCATAATAGACCCACCCTATATATATATATATATATATATATCAATTAGGCTACAAGCGTGTACTTGTTGGTGAAAGTGTTGTCCAATGGGAATTATATTTTGTATTACTCATGTAGCCTACAAAGTCTGTCGCACAGCCTTGTAACTTCTTACCCCATTTCTAAATTTGTACTAGTCCTCTATACCATATATTGCACTACTCGTACTACTACCTCCCTCCTGGTTTACTGGTCCCCTTCGTAATTTGTGTCAAATTTTGACCATAAATTTCACTAACTAAATGTTAATGCATGTCACAAAAAATTATATCATTTTATTCGTATTTGAACATAGTTTCCAGTGGAATAATTTTCGGTGACATGCATTGACATTTTGTTAGTTAAACCTATGGTTAAAATGTGACACTAAATACGACTAGTAAGCAGTACAGTAGCGGTACTAGTATACGTCGGTCAAATTATTCATCATGTCCTCGCATTGAATTGACATGACAACACGATGCGCGTGAGGTGACACAAGAATCCCGACGGTGTGTTCGGGCATTGTGGACTTCAGATGTGGAGTACTACCACTTAACTATCGAAATCTTTCATCATTCAATTAAAACAGACGATTTGATCATACATTGAGTACCATATAACTGGAATTAACCGATGCAACTCCAAGAAGGATTGGCCGGTGCTACCGGCTGGCGTCAAGTTCGATCCCACGGAACAGGAGCTGATCGAGTACCATGAGGCCAAAGTGAGTGCTGACAGCGTGAGATCTCACACTCTCATCGATTTGTTCATACCAACCATCGACAGCGAGCACGGCATATGCTACACCCATCCTGAGAAACTTCCAGGTAAGACACCGATCGGTCGTCTACTTGCACAAACATATTCCCTTGTTTATAGCTCTATTTTTCTTTTTAGACGCAGACCTAGCGAAGCAATTACAATTTCACAGTTAATAAAAAGTGAAACAAGTGACTCCAACATGCCAAAGATGTTATGAAAATGGCAACTACGTACACTAAAACCTGTATTCGACAATACTGCAGGTATCACACTGAGTGGCCTAAGCAAGCATTTCTTCCCGCGCAATTCCAGGGCGTTCAAAAGGGGCACGTGGACGCGTCGCAAGATACAGTCGGAGTACGGCACACACGCGATGTGGCACAAGACCGGCAATACCTTGCCGGTGATGGTCAATGGCCGGCAGACGGGCAACAAAAAGGTTCTGGTGCTGCACACCAACAAGAACTTCGACCATTCCCGCAAATAAAAGAACTTCGACCAGCAGAGGGCCAACTGGGTGATGCACCAGTACCACCTCGGGGACCTGGAGCAAGAGAAGGAGCGGGAGCTGGTCTTCTGCAAGATTTTCTACCAGACGAACACTAGGGCCAGGAGTAAAAAGATTATAAGTTAGTTTGGTATTGGTACTTGTACTACCTTGTCGTCCGCAAGTTGGTATTGTTGTTAACTCCAACCATCATGCCGAGGGTCGATGTGGATATAAAGCTGAATCATTTGTTTCGAAACGAACTTTCAAGCACCTGATTTTTATTTGATGGGTAGCATAAGCACCTGCCGTTCGAATTCCCAGTTCTCCAATTTTTTTGAAACAAGTGCATGCACATATTATCACGATGAAAAAACAATATACCTGTTGCATCCCAGTTATCAGTCTGTACTTGTAGAATTCTCTCGTTTATTGAGCAGGTATATTGTTTTTTCAGGCCGAGCAAGTTTCAACTCGGTTGTAGTCTGCCCAGGCTTGGTCTTGTTTTTAACAGGCCTAGCCCATGACGACAACGGGGCACAAAGATCCAGCAGGTATCTACTGGCTTCTGGCCCGCCAGCGTTAGTTATATTTTGTCTTACAACATCCGCAGGCAGTTTTTTTACTGAATCAAACACACAGCCCAGTTCTATTTTCCTCTTGAAACGCCATGTCCTAGTTCCGTTTTCTAATCTCTACCTATAGTTTTTACTAGTTCATATACACGTATCATTATATTGAAAATACATAAAGTTCCCTTTTCATATTTACATCCTTATTTTTGTTGTTGTTTTCCCTCCCAGCACTGATTTTTTTACCACTGGTTTTCCCTTAAACCAACTCAATTGTCCCACGTCTTGTTTGCTTACAAAAACAAAACAATTTTTTGGCAAATCAATAAGTTCTTAAAAAAATGCTTATCATTTCAGGATTACAACAGTTCGGACTCCACCGAAATATGCAAAATGAGGTTGAACTTTTTGACCGTGGTCCTGGGAAGAAAATGGGCTGTAATAAATTACTTAAGAATTAGCAAATGGGCTGCAAATTATTAAAAAATAGCAAATGGGCTCTATGTTGTCTACCACATATTTGGATGCTGACTTGTGGGCCTCCTAAGTTCATGCGTACACAAGGTTTCTCAAAAAGGAAACTTAGTCAACAATCGACTCTACCAGCGTCAGACCGTTAGATGTCAATCTAACGGCAATCGTGCTTCAATCTCTGATCTTCCTGCTCCAACCGCCCAAACCAGCGCCGGCGGAACCGCCTGCTCCCGCCTCCCGTGGCCGGCTGTGCTGCCGGGCAGGCCTCACGGCCCCACCATACTCGCATCCCTGCCCTGGCTATCCCTCTACTCACCCACACCTCCTGTTATTTTCCGACGACGGCAGCCGAACCAGTCAACCCTCGTACTCCCCACCGCGTGGGCAGTCACTGCTGTGTCTTCCCCGGCTCCGTGTCATTCCCTTTGTAGGCCTTGCCATCGTCCACCGCCCTGGTGCTCTCGGCGCGGCGTGGTCAACGAACGACATCCATCAGAAGTGGACTGTACGTGGAGAGGCTGAAAGCTGGGTCCACGGCCGCACACAAGGAAATGCCTCATTACGCACAAAATAATGATTCCTCCACCTGACATCTGGGAAAAACCGAAAGGGCCTCTGTATTTCGCGAAAAAACATTCCAGCCACTGACAGCTTAGACCCACCAGCTATATCTTCGCACGCAAGGAAGTGCTTCCTTATTACGCAAAAAAATGAATACTCCCCCTACTAGCTAGGACCCAGCATAATGGGAGGCTGACTTGTGGGCCTACTAAGTTGAGGGGGACGGAGGGCTTTGTCAACTTAGTCAATATGAACGATTCTAGCTCCAGTGATCGTACGATGTCCATCCAATGGCCATAGTGCTTCTTCACCTCTGGTCTTCTTGCTCCAGCCGCCCAAACAAGCGTCGGGCGTGCCGCCTGCTCCTGCCTCCCGTGGCCAGCTATGCCGCCACCGCTGGCCATGCCATCCCTCTATACTCGCCCACACCTCCTGTTATTCTCCGGCGACGGCATCCTCACACCGCAGTCGAAGCAGTCAACCCACGTACTCCCCTCCGTGTGGGCATCCACTGCCGCGTCTTCCCCAGCTCTGCGTCATCCCCTTCCTAGGCCTCGCCGTCGTCCACCGCCCTGGTGCTCTCGGCGCGGCGTGGTCAATGTGGTCAACGAATGACTTCCATCAGAAGAGTACTGTACGTGGAGAGGCTGACAGCTGGGTCCACGGCCACAGCAAGGAAATGCCTCCTTATTACACGCAAAATAATGATTCCTCCACTTGACAGCAGGGACCCACCGGATGGGCCACCGTATTTCGCGAAAAAAATGTTTCCCCCTGACAGCTGGGACCCACCAGCTACATCTTCGCACGCAAGGAAGTGCGTCCATAATACGGGCAAAAAAAGGATTTGCCCCCCTGACTGCTGGGACCCACCAGCTACATCTTCGCACGAAGGAAGTGCCTGACAGTCGGGACCCACCTGGTCGAAGCGTACGTAGCATTGTCATTCTCGTGGCGAACATGTATGTACATACTGGTCGATCTGTCTGTCTGCAGGCTGCAGCGATGAACCGTGGCTGTGTAAGGAAGGGCACGTGTCGTAGTAGAGGCGTGCACATAGCATGTACACGTACGTACAGCGGCCAGGGTGCAAGAAAGTAAATACGGCCACGTACGTACATACGGGCGGGGTCTCGAACGCCTACTCGCGCATACATACGGCCAGGGCTCGCGTACATGGCTGGGTCGGAACGGAGAAGCCGCGCCATCGTCATGATCATGGGGAGGCAACCGGCTGGGTCGGAACGGAATGCGTCGTCGTGTTCATCGGGAGCCAACCGGCTTGGACGGAACAGCCGATGGAAACGAGGCCTGGCGTACCGCAGAACGGAGCAAATGGCCTTGTGTTCGACCGGCCATGGTCAAAACGGGATCCCGTTCATCGGGAGGGGTCTGACGTACCGTAAAACGGAGGAAACGGACCTCCTATGGTGGAAACGGGGTCCTGTTGATCGGGAGGGGTGTGGCGTACCGCAAAACGGGACTCCACGGGATACTGTTCATCTCCACCGTCGACCTGCTCCAGCCTCCACGGGCAACTGTTCATCCACCGTCGACCTCCTCCAGCCTCCACCTGCGACTGTTCATCCACGGGCTCCTGTTCATCCAGCCTCCACCGCGCACTCCTTCGCCAGCTACTGTTCAACCAGCCCTCTCCACGGGGTCCTGTTCAACCACCCCTCCACGGGCTACTGTTCATCCAGCCCTCCACCGGCTACTGTTCAACCAGCCCTCCACCGGCTACTATTCAACCAGCCCTCCATGGGGTCCTGTTCATCCACCGGCTCGATCGATCGGGTACTGTTCATCCAGCGGCAACGGCCTCTACTACCACGGGTTCCTGTTCATCCAACCCCCACCGGGAACTGTTCATCCAAACCCCCCAGCAACGCTCACTGTTCATCCAGAGGCAGCATCGATCGGCTTCAGTTAGCAGCAGTAGCGAAGGAATCACTCGAGTTCAGTTAACAGCAAGGGATCGATCGATCGCTCGGGTTCAGTAATGCGTAGCCTGCAGTGCAAACGCTCGGGTTCAGTTAGAGCCCAACGCCTCGGTCGGGTTCAGTTAGAACCCAACACCTTGCACACACGCGCGTACGTACGAGAGAAACGTGCATCGCTCGGCCCCCGACCACCCACCGTAACCGGGAACTCCCCGATATTTTCCTCGCCCTCGCTTCTACCATGGTTTTTTCCGTCATGGACGGCCCAAAGAATATCATGCAGCTGCGTCTCCGGCCCGCCCAGGACGAAAAGCCCATTTTCTGTCATGATTTGTCATAGAAGTAGGACCCCACCACATCTATGATGATACCGGGTTTTGTCACAATTATCGTCATAGAAGTGTCATAAGTATGACAGAAAAAAATTGTTCGGCCCAAAATGTCACGGATGTGTCTTTTTTTGTAGTGCTAGTCTTGAATAGTTGAGATACAAGGTGCATGACACGTCCTTCCCACACACACACACAACATGCAAATGGGTTCACAAGCTTACTAAAATGCAAATTAAGAACCAATGCTTGTGACAACCCATGGTGAAGATAGAAAATGAAAGCCTCATCAAGACGAGGGATACCAAAGGCCTCGTCAAGACATGCACGAGGAATCTTCACCACAAAAGAGTGCAACGAGATAAGAGCCGCACTCAAGGCATACACCTTCACGGAGCCACCAAAGAAATAACATGAGAAATAATCGGTGGACGTGAAAGAAAGGGATATATCAACTAGATATGCAACTTCTCTCAAGTGTATAAGATTCTAGGTAGATGAAGATCATGATGATATCAATCCACAAAGAAGGATGTACACACGAAATAGTTATAAAAAGGAAAGAACAAGATATCCACAAGGAAGTCATAAATATACAAATAAGATATTTGCTTGAAAGCATAGCACATGGCTAGATATGGTCTTATTGTATATAAATGAAGTCCAATCACATGAACATCAAAGACATCACAACTAGCAACAAGAGATCATTGTTGGGATGCTTTGAGAAAGGGAACAAGTATCACAAGAAGGAATGAATTACATGACATGATACAACCTACGGAAGGTTGATGCAAGAAATGTATGCATGACGCAGATGATGATACTTGTTACCGAGATATCATTGGAGTGATGTAGTAGATACCAATTGAATGTAGTAGATAATAGTTCATTGATCATCCTAGCTTGACTCCAATAAGCACATGGTGACACCACCTTCCTTGTGAGTGAGCCAAACCTCCAATGCATCTCCAATTGTTCCTAGAACAACAACATAAACAAAATGGTACCCAAACTCATTGGGACCAATAGAGTTAGAAACACCAATACATAGGACAAACTCCACATACATATGTGCATATACATATGAAACTAAATTTCATGCACATCTCATCCAAATTGAGACTTGGTGGAGTTTCCCCTATATATTGGGTCAAAGAAAGAAAGCATGCCAAATAAAATACATGAGGTAAATATGCATGCTCGAAACTTTCAAGGACCGAAACCAAATGAAAAATAAATACCAAGAGAAAATAGGATACCAAAAGGAGAAATAATCACTTGGAAGATATCAAAGATATATCAAGGAGTGAGATATCCATCGATACACACAAAAAGAAAGATATCGAACTCCCAAAAGAGAGGATGGTTCCAAACAAACCAAGCCCCTCTACAAAGTTTCATGATGGCACAAAGTACCAAAAAGAAACGGCTTGCCTTCCACCAACACACACTTGATATGGATCACAAGATGAGTGTTCTATAGAAAATAGGATAGCTCTGTCGGATCTCGGGTTCCGGCAAAACCCTTAAGGTTCGAAATCTGGGGTGCCTGCGAAGATCTCTCCCTCACACATCACGCCCTCACACGCTTCGCGATCGCTAGGCTAGCTCGACCAACTCGCAACACAAGGGACACAAGATTTATACTGGTTCGGGCCACCGCTGTGGTGTAATACCCTACTCCAGTGTGGTGGTGGTGGATTGCCTCTCGGGCTGAGGATGAACAGTACAAGGGGAAGAACAGCCTCCTGAGGAGAGGTGTTCTTGTGCTTGGTGAACTTGAGGGTGTGTGAGGATTGCTCTCGATCCGTTTTGCCTGTGGTGGTGGCTAGTCCTATTTATAGAGGCCCCGGTCCTCTTCCCAAATATTGAGCGGGAAGGGATCCCACAACGGCCAATTTAAAAGGGGACAGCTAGTACAGCTTATCCTGACAAAAGTAGTCTTCGCCTGCCAAAGGCTCTGGTGGTGACGCCGCCTTGGGCTCCACGGTGACCTCCGTTTTGCCGTCCTGCTGGTCTTGGTCTCGTTGCACCAATAGGGAAACCTTTGCTTGACGCCTCGGTACTCCTCGCCTACGCATGCCTCCTTAGCACCAAAGAGGAAACAAGGACACTGCGCGCGCTGGCACTCGCCTAGCGCCCGCCTGGTCTCGATCGTCATGGCTCACGTCACGAGAACCTCGCGAGGTTTGCCTTGCCTTGATCTCTCCGCCCCTTGCGAGCCAGCCTGGTGAGGCCGCTCCCGAGGAGGTCTTGTGTCATCCGCCTTGCGAGGCTTGGCCCCTCGCGAGGGTCTTGAAAGCTTGTTGGTGAAGATGAGCCGTACGGGCCCGCTCCCAGAGCCACACCGTGGGCCGCAGGCAGGCAAGTCTGGGGACCCCCTTCCCAGAACGCCGACAGTAGCCCCCGGGTCCAAGGCGCGCTCGGACTTGGCTTCGAGGCGAAGCCAAAGGGCAAGTGCGGAGTGCCGCGGGCCCCCACAGCCTGCGGCCTTGGTCGACACGTGGCGGTTGATTGGACGTGGGCATCTCCGCTTCCCCACGTTGCCTTGATACCTGCCTGGCTAGGCGGCCACCGCAGTCTACACGGTTTCTATTGGGGAACGTAGTAATTTCAAAAACATTCCTACGCACACGCAAGATCATGGTGATGCATAGCAACGAGAGGGGAGAGTGTTGTCCACGTACCCTCGTAGACCGACAGCGGAAGTGTTATCACGATCCGACCGATCAAGTACCGAACGTACGGCACCTCTGAGTTCTACACACGTTCAGCTCGATGACGTCCCTCGAACTCCGATCCAGCCGAGTGTTGAGGGAGAGTTTCGTCAGCACGACGGCGTGGTGACGATGATGATGTTCCACCGACGCAGGGCTTCGCCTAAGCTCCGCAACGATATTATCGAGGTGTAATATGGTGGAGGGGGGCACCGCACATGGCTAAGAGATCTCAAGGATCAATTGTTGTGTCTCTGGGGTGCCCCTGCCCCCGTATATAAAGGAGCAAGGGGGAGGCAGCCGGCCAAGGGGAGAGGCGCGCCATAGGGGGGAGTCCTACTCCCACCGGGAGTAGGACTCCTCCTTTCCTTGTGGGAGTAGGAGAAGGGAAGGGGGAAGGAGAAAGAAGGAAGGGTGCGCCCCCCCTTCCCTAGTCCAATTCGGACCAGACCATGGGGAGGGGTGCGGCCACCTTTTGAGGCCTTTCTCTCCTTTCCCGTATGGCCCATTAACGCCCAATACGAATTCCCGTAACTCTCCGGTACTCCGAAAAAATACCCGAATCATTCGGAACCTTTCCGAAGTCCGAATATAGTCGTCCAATATATCGATTTTTACGTCTCGACCATTTCGAGACTCCTCGTCATATCCCCGATCTCATCCGGGACTCCGAACTCCTTCGGTACATCAAAACTCAATAAAACTGTCATCGTAACGTTAAGCGTGCGGACCCTACGGGTTCGAGAACTATGTAGACATGACCGAGACACGTCTCCGGTCAATAACCAATAGCGGGACCTGGATGCCCATATTGGCTCCCACATATTCTACGAAGATCTTTATCGGTCAAACCGCATAACAACATACGTTGTTCCCTTTGTCACCGGTATGTTACTTGCCCGACATTTGATCGTCGGTATCTCGATACCTAGTTCAATCTCGTTACCGGCAAGTCTCTTTACTCGTTTCGTAACACATCATCCCGCAACTAACTCATTAGTCACAATGCTTGCAAGGCTTATAGTGATGTGCATTACCGAGTGGGCCCAGAGATACCTCTCCGACAATTGGAGTGACAAATCCTAATCCCGAAATACGCCAACCCAACAAGTACCTTTGGAGACACATGTAGAGCACCTTTATAATCACCCATTTACATTGTGACGTTTGGTAGCACACAAAGTGTTCCTCCGGTAAACGGGAGTTGCATAATCTCATAGTCATAGGAACATGTATAAGTCATGAAGAAAGCAATAGCAACATACTAAACGATCGAGTGCTAAGCTAACGGAATGGGTCAAGTCAATCACGTCATTCTCCTAATGAGGTGATCTCGTTAATCAAATGACAACTTATGTCTATGGCTAGGAAACATAACCATCTTTGATTAACGAGCTAGTCAAGTAGAGGCATACTAGTGACACTCTGTTTGTCTATATATTCACACATGTATTATGTTTCCGGTTAATACAATTCTAGCATGAATAATAAACATTTATCATGATACAAGGAAATAAATAATACTTTATTATTGCCTCTAGGGCATATTTCCTTCAGTTTCCTTCCCCTTGTTGCGGCGCGCTCCCCCAATTCTTCTGCTTCCTCGAAGCTCACCTCCTTCCCCCAATCTGATCTGAGCTCATCTCTCCCATCGCCATGGCGCTGGATCAGATGGAGAAAGGGGAGGAGCCCCTGTCCTCCGCCGAACTACATCCGGCCATTGAGCCCGCCGTCGGCAGGTCGCTGGTGCTCAACCAAGAGGCCATGGACAAGGTGCGCCCCATGCTCGCCTCCAGCTTCAATGAGTGGGGGAAAACGGTGGCCTGGCCTGCATCTCGAGCTCGCGTCGATAGGACGGCCACCGAGGTCCCATTCTTCATCGACGCCCTCTGGGCCGGCCTGGTTCCTCCTTTTTCTACCTTCTTCAACGCAGTGCTTGCCCATTACCAGATCCACATGCTGCACCTCGATCCTCAATCCGTGACCCTTCTCGTCGTCTTCGCCTTTGTTTGCGAGGCCATGGTGGGCATTGCTCCTTCCGTGGCACTTCTCCGCCACTTCTTCTCGTTGCACCTGACTGGTCCCCGACAGACCTCGGGATGCCTGAGCTTCCAGGCCGTGGCGGCGACAGCCGACACGGGGATTGACTTTGAGCTTCCGCCATCCACGAGCGAGTTTCGGACGCGGTGGGTATTTGTTGATGTCGGAGTGTGCAGCCCCCTGCTCTCTTCTCCGTCGGTGCCCGCCATTCCCAACTCTGGTTGGTGCCACCAGAGGCTCACTGATCCTTGCCGTGTCCCCGTCTGGCTCAGGTTGAAGAGGCTGAAGGACCGCGACGTGACTGCGCCTATGGTGGTGCGGGAGTTCGTCCGGCGCCGAGTCGCTCCACTTCAGCGACACTCTCGACCGATGTGGGCCTTGCTCAGCAGCAACGACCACATGAGACTTCAGGAATCCAGGCTCCCCCTTGAGGCACGGCGAACGGTGCTCGAGGTCCTGACAGGCGTCCCATTGCCTGACGACTTTCCAGGGAAGAGTTGTCTTCTGTACCGCTGATTGAACAAGGTGCAATTCGTGGAGCACATGCCCTCCTTCGATCAGTGGGGGCTGCGTCCAGCCGGCCTTGTGGGGCCCCGTGAGAACCCCAACATCGTGGTCCCTCTCCTTGCCACCAGCCCCGATCTTGCCCCAAGAGTGGGCGCTGGGGGGCAAGCACTGTCGGAGGCCGGGGGCGCTGGTGCGGATGCATCGATGCTGCCTGAGGCTTCCGAGGCGTCATCCTCGGGAACCCGTGATTCCCACGCCGGGGCGCCAGCTAAAGGGGCAACGCAGCCCGCTGCTCCTGAGGTCGGAGCTCCCGAGGCATCAGCAGGTCGTCGCGTGCCGCTTCCCTTTCTGACGGTTGGTTCCCCAGGATCCCTTCCGCCAAGGCCACGGAATCTCCTGAGAAGCAACCTCCTCTCGCTTTGCTCTCTTCGCCAGGTTCAAGCGCTGCGAGCCCGCACGCTGCCCCCAGAGCGAAACCAGCCCAGGTAGCCAGCCCGCCTGCCGGGTGCCTTGAGCTCATGCCTACGCTAACTTCTCTTGGTGGCCTTGTTTGGTGTGTGACCAGTGTGCCAAGGGCCCCTTCCCTGATCATGGACGGCGGCTGGTTGGCTTCGGTCCTGGGGTCCCCTTCAGGTGGCGGGTCTCCATTTGCTCGGGCCTCTCGTGAGGCCTGGCCAGCAACCAGGTGGGTGCCAGCCCCCAGCCCCCTGCTGGGAGGGGTTGAGCCTCTTCGGGCCTCCTCCGTGGCCTCTGCGGCGGAAGACGGAGTCAGCAACGTGTTCAAGTCGGTGCAAGGAGGGAGCGTCGTCCGCCATGAGCTCTTTCGGGAGGCGTTGGGCGCAATGAACCGGCTTGGTGAAGAGCTCGTGAATGTGGATGCGTGCCTCATGGCCGAGGATCTTCGGTTGGCGGAGGAGCAGCATAAGCTGAAAGTGGCTATCAACCTCGGGCACCACCAGCGCGAGCTTGATAACGCGAAGGCCGAGGCTTCCCTCGCAGACTCGCGAGAGGCCTGCTCCCGAGCTCAGGAAGAGGCCCGGGAAGCAGATCGCCGTCGCGAGGCCACGGAGAAGCACGCGTGGGAGCTCCAAGCCTGGAGTGCCTCCTTGGAGCAGCAAGTGGAGGCACACAGAGCCGCCCTCGCGTTGTTGAGGGGAACACCTGCCGAAGAGGAAGAGATCCGGAAGCGCGAGGAGGCGTTGGCGCTGGAAGCCATGGAGCGTAGCCTTGAGCTCGAGCGACTGGAGACGAGGGAGGGTCAAGTTGCCCAAGCGGAAGATGTTGTTGGTGCGCGCGAGGCCAAGGCCCAGGAGGAGATCAATCGCCGGGTGGCCGAGGCCCGCACGGATCTTGAGGGTAGGCACGACCTGAAGTTGAAGCTTGCGGAAGCTGAGGCTGCAGGTAGGACTGCTGCCCTTAGGCCCAGGTTAGCTGAGGTGGAGCAGCGCGAGGAGGCCACCGCAGCCGCCCTGGTCTCGGCGCAGGCGGAACTGGCCTCCGCCCACACCGAGCTGCTCTCTCTTCAGCAGTGGGTCGCTGATGCCGAGTCCGTTGCGCGGCAGAGCAGGGAGGAAGTGCTCGAGCGGCAGACACTGGAGCGCGTGCACGCCCCCATGCTTGAGGGCCTCAGGAACAGGGCCAACTCGGCGTTGGGCCATATCTGCGATGAGAACGCCCCTCATCCCCGCACGACCGACTACGCCAGCCATCTCCGCTTCTTCACCGACGTGGTGACACGCCTAGAGAATCATTCATAGAGGGCTCGCCAGCTTGTTGAAGAGAGGAGCCGCGGTCTGCTAAGGCGCGCGTTCTCCCGCGTCTTCAGCCACCTCCAAAACACCTACCCCAACTTTGATTTTGATGCTGCCATTGCCCCTGTTCCGGAGGCCATCCGGGATGACCTGGCGCGGTGGGTGGAGGACAATGTGGACGCGCTGGTCAGGGCCTTCACTTCCGAGGACGATGCAGTGGTGGTCGCAGCGGATGAAGGTGATGTGCTTGACGATGGTGACGGTGGCGCTGGTGAAGGCGATGGTGAGGCTAGCGATGATGACAGCGACGCCAGCGACGCGCCTGAGGGCGACCCAGGGGACGCGGCGAGCGATTTGTCCGACTGATCCCGTGTTCCCCTGCTATTTATCCTGCACACAAAGCTCGGGCGCGGCCCTAGAGGTTGTAAGAGCATTTTGGGAGGGGGGCCCTCATGTAAACAGATTACTATCCCTATTTTCAGCCAAGCTGAACATGTGCCTTCATATGCTCATGAGTCCCGTGGCGAGCTTACTGTTGTAATTTACCTTGACCTAGGCGAGCCCCGCACCGGTTCGGGAGGTTGCGCGCTCCGGGAAACTCCTGAGAATCCTGTCGACACGCCCGAGGGGGCCGCGTGATGGACTAGCGCCAGTCGTGGCGTGTCATGCGTGTGCGCGTCTGCGCCGTGCCTAGCCCCGCTCGTGAGGAGCTCATGAGGGGGAAGCGTCAGGCGTGAACTCCAGATTAAGGCAAGAACCAAATAGCAAGAAATCGCTTGAACGAGAAAAGGCACCCCCCGCACGCATCAATGAAAATTCAACTTCAACTTAAATCCAAATTCAGAAGGCAAGGCTACAGAAAAGAGATCCAAAGCAAATGGCCGCGTCCGGTGCCTAGTCTAGTCTTCTTGTCTTCGAGTCTTCTCACCAGCATGGAGCTAAGTGCTGCCACTAGGAAGAGGGAGGGAGCCCCCGAGGCCCGAGGGCGGCACTCCTGAGGCTCCGGGGCGTGTACATCCCCACTCATTATTACGTGAGAGTGTCACGAGCGGAGACCTTCACAGGACCCCGATCGTTTGAGCCGGTTGGGGCTGGATGAACAGGACCCCGTGGAGGGCAGGATGAACAGGACCACCCCGTGGAGGGCAGGATGAACAGTAGACGGTGGAGGGCAGGATGAACAGTAGCCCGTGGAGGGGTGGTTGAACAGGAGCCCATGGAGAGGGCTGGTTGAACAGTAGCTGGTGGAGTACCGCGCAGTGGAGGCTGGATGAACAGGAGCCCGTGGATGAACAGTCGCAGGTGGAGGCTGGAGGAGGTCGACGGTGGATGAACAGTAGCCCGTGGAGGCTGGAGGGGGTCGACGGTGGAGATGAACAGTATCCCGTGGAGTCCCATTTTGCGGTACGCCACACCCCTCCCGATGAACAGGACCCCCGTTTCGACCGTAGCGCTCCAACACAAGTTTGTTTCCTCCATTTTGCGGTATGCCACACCCCTCCCGATCAACAGGACCCCCGTTTTGACCGTAGAAGGTCCGTTTCCTCCGTTTTGCGGTACGCCAGACCCCTCCCGATGAACAGGATCCCGTTTCGAACGTGGCCGGTCGAACACAAGGCCGTTTCCTCCGTTCTGCGGTACGCCAGGCCTCGTTTCCATCGGCTGTTCCGTCCAAGCCCTCCCGATGAACACGACGACGCATTCCGTTCTGACCCAGCCGGTTGGCTCCCCATGAACACGACGACGACGATGTTTCTCCGTTCCGACCCATCCATGTACACGAGCCCTAGCCGTACGTATGCGCGAGTAGGCATTCGAGACCCTGCCCGTATGTACGTACGTGGCCATATTTTCTTTCTTGCACACTGGCCGTTGTACGTACATGTACATGCTACGTGCGCGCCTCTACTACGACACGTGCGCGCCTCTACATCGATCAGTATGTACGTACACATTCGCGGCCAGAATGACAACGCTACGTGCGCTTCGACCAGGTGGGTCCCGACTGTCAGGCACTTCCTTGCCTGCGAAGATGTAGCTGGTGGGTCCCAGCAGTCAGGGGGCGAATCGTTTTTTTTTGCCCGGACGCACTTCCTTGCGTGCGAAGATGTAGCTGGTGGTTCCCAGCAGTCAGGGGGAAACGTTTTTTTTCACGAAATACGGTGGCCCGTCCGATGGGTCCCTGCTGTCAGGTGGAGGAATAATTATTTTGCACGTAATAAGGAGGCACTTCCTTGCTGCGGCCGTGGACCCAGCTGTCAGCCTCTCCACGTACAGTCCACGTCCGATGGAAGCCGTTCCTTGACCACGTTAACCACGCCGCACCGAGAGCACCAGGGCGGTGGACGACGGCGAGGCCTACGAAGGGAACGACACGGAGCCGGGGAAGATACGACAGTGGCTGCCCACGCGGTGGAGTGTACGAGGGTTGACTGGTTCGGCTGTCGTCGCTGGAAAATAACAGGAGGTGTGGGTGAGTAGAGGGATAGACAGGCCAGGGATGCGAGTATATGATGGGGCCGTGAGGCCTGCCCGGCAGCACAGCCGGCCACGGGAGGCGGGACCAGGCGGTTCCGACGGCGTTGGTTTGGGCGGCTGGGGCAGGAAGATCAGAGACTGAAGAAGCACGATTGTCGTTAGATTGACATCTAACGGTCTGACGCTGGTAGAGTCGATTGTTGACTAAGTTTCTTTTTTGATAAACCTTGTGTATGCATGAACTTAGTAGGCCCACAAGTCAGCCTCCAAATTTGTGGCAGACAACATAGAGCCCATTTGCTATTTTTTTAATAATTTGCAGCCCATTTGCTAATTCTTAAGTAATTTATTACAGCCCATTTTCTGCCCAGGACCACGGTTAAAAAGTTCAACCTTATTTTTCATATTTTGGTGGAGTCCGAACTTTTGTAATCCCGAGATGATAAACATTTTTTTAAGAACTTATTGATTTGCCAAAAAAATCGTTTTGTTTTTGTAAGCAAACAAGACGTGGGACAATTGAGTTGGTTTAAGGGAAAACCAGTGGTAAAAAAATCAGCGCTGGGAGGGGAAACAACAACAAAAATAAGGATGTAAATATGAAAAGTGAATTTTATGTATTTTCAATATAATGATACGTGTATATGAACTAGTAAAACTATAGGTAGAGATTAGAAAACGGATGTAGGACATGCGTTTCAAGAGGAAAATAGAACTGGGCTGTGTGTTTGATTCAGTAAAAAAAGTGCATGCGGATGTTGTAAGACAAAATATAACTAACGCTGGCGGGCCAGAGGCCAGTAGATACCTGCTGGATCTTTGTGCCCCGCTGTCGTCATGGGATGGGCCTGTTAAAAACAAAACCAAGCCTGGGCAGTCTACAGCCCAGTTGAAACTTGCTCGACCTGAAAAAACAATACGTGCTCAATAAACGAGAGAATTCTGCAAGTACAGACTGATAACATATAATCTTTAACTGAATCAAATGCCTAGTTCATACCAAAAGATCGTTAACAACAATACCAACTTGCGGACGACAAGGTAGTACAAGTACCAATACCAAACTAACTTATAATCTTTTTACTCCTGGCCCTAGTGTTCGTCTGGTAGAAAATCTTGCAGAGGACCAGCTCCCGCTCCTTCTCTTGCTCCAGGTCCCCGAGGTGGTACTGGTGCATCACCCAGTTTGTCCTCTGCTGGTCGAAGTTCTTGTTGGTCTGCAGCACCAGAACCTTTTTGCTGCCCGTCTGCCGGCCGTTGACCATCACCGGCAAGGTATTGCCGGTGTTGTGCCACATCGCGTGCATGCCGCACTCCGACTGTATCTTGCGACGCGTCCACGCACCCCTTTTGAATGCCCTGGAATTGCGCTAGAAGAAATGCTTGCTTAGGCCACTCAGTGTGATACCTGCAGTATTGTCGACTACAGGTTTTAGTGTATGTAGTTGGCATTTTCATAACATATTTGGCATGTTGCAGTCACTTGTTTCACTTTTTATTAACTGTCAAATTGTAATTGCTTCACCAGGTCTGCGTCTAAATAGAAAATAAGAGCTATAAACAAAGGAATATGTTTGTGCAAGTAGACGGCCGATCGGTGTCTTACCTGGAAATTTCTCGGGACGGGTGTAGCATATGCCATGCTCGCTGTCGATGGTTGGTATGAACAAATCGATGAGAGGGTGAGATCTCGCGCTACCAGCACTCAATTTGGCCTCAAGGTGCTCGATCAGCTCCTGATCCGTGGGATCGAACTTGACGCCAGCCGGCAGCACCGGCCAATCCTTCTTCGACTTGCATGGGTTAATTCCAGTTATATGGTACTCAATGTATGATCAATCGACTGTTTTAAGTGAATGATGAAAGATTTCGATAGATAAGTGGTACTCCAAATCTGAAGTCCAAAATACCCGAACACGCCGCCGGGATTCTTGTGTCACCTCACGCGCAGCGTGTTGTCACGTCAATTCAATGTGTGGACATGATGAATAATTTGACCGACGTATACTAGTACTGCTACTGTACTACTTACTAGTCGTATTTAGTGTCACATTTTAACCATAGGTTTAACTAACAAGTATGCACTTGAAGCCTAAGTGATATATATATATACTGCATAGCATCTCCATCATCATTATCAGTACATCCTGCGCATGTGAGTTAGGATGCACTTGATCCCAGAAAGGTATCTATCCTTCAAACCAGAGGAGTGCTTCAAACTAACAACAGTCCAACAAAAGAGGGTCGTGCTACAGCAGCAGAATACATGGCTCAGTGTGCATATTTGCTGTTGGCATGAACCACATCGCTGCATGTCGGGTTTGCAAAAGCCATCCATTGCATGGAAGCTTGATGCCTTTCACACACTGAAGATTATCTCGCAACATGGTGATTCATGAAACCCATGGTATGATGTGTAAACACAGTCCCCCCTGGCGAATGGAAGTTGCATAGCACGGTAATCATTGCCGGTGATATGATCGATGATTGGTTGGATGATCAGATAATTGAGCCCGAGGAACATGGAGTGGTTGCCGAGGCTGTAAACCCGCCTCCAGTTGAATACGCCTGGCCCAACGGAGCTGGGATCTCTCTCGAACATGAAGAAGCCATAGCCATCAATGTCACGAACACCCCAGGCATTGTACCGCATGTGGTTTGATGAAATGGTTTGGTCAATTTGGTACGTGCAAATGAGCATCAAATGACCACCGTCAGCTGAACGAGCGATAAACCACCACCCATCGGCTGGTATGATTCCAGGTCCTGGAATCATGAAGGCCAGCGCATTTGCGTCTGCTGCAACAATTCAAATTGGAGACCAAAAGGACAAAAATAACCAATCATGTTCAGAGTATGTGTGGAATTAAGATTATTATAATAGTGACACATATCATAGACAGAGAATTGCAATGGCGTGGTCATAATCATACCCCAAGTTAAAAAAATAAGCCAATGGCTTTCATATTCTAGCAATATATCATGGTTCAAACTGTTGGAAATATGCCCTAGAGGCAATAATAAATGGTTATTATTATATTTCTTTGTTCATGATAATTGTCTATTATTCATGCTATAATTGTATTGTCCGGAAATCGTAATACATGTGTGAATACATAGACCACAACGTGTCCCTAGTAAGCCTCTAGTTGACTAGCTCGTTGATCAATAGATGGTTATGGTTTCCTGACCATGGACATTGGATGTCATTGATAACGGGATCACATCATTAGGAGAATGATGTGATGGACAAGACCCAATCCTAAGCCTAGCACAAGATCGTGTAGTTCGTTTGCTCAGAGCTTTTCTAATGTCAAGTATCATTTCCTTAGACCATGAGATTGTGCAACTCCCGGATACCGTAGGAATGCTTTGGGTGTGCCAAACGTCACAACATAACTGGGTGGCTATAAAGGTGCACTACGGGTATCTCCGAAAGTGTCTGTTGGGTTGGCACGAATCGAGACTGGGATTTGTCACTCCATGTAAACGGAGAGGTATCTCTGGGCCCACTCGGTAGGACATCATCATAATGTGCACAATGTGACCAAGGAGTTGATCACGGGATGATGTGAGTTACGGAACGAGTAAAGAGACTTGCCGGTAACGAGATTGAACAAGGTATCGGGATACCGACGATCGAATCTCGGGCAAGTAACATACCGATAGACAAAGGGAATTGCATACGGGATTGATTGAATCCCCGACATCGTGGTTCATCCGATGAGATCATCGTGGAACCTGTGGGGGCCAACATGGGTATCCAGATCCCGCTGTTGGTTATTGACCGGAGAACGTCTCGGTCATGTCTGCATGGTTCCCGAACCCGTAGGGTCTACACGCTTAAGGTTCGATGACGCTAGGGTTATAGGGAAAGTATGTACGTGGTTACCAAATGTTGTTCGGAGTCCCGGATGAGATCCCGGACGTCACGAGGAGTTCCGGAATGGTCCGGAGGTAAAGATTTATATATGGGAAGTCCTGTTTTGGTCACCGGAAAAGTTTCGGGTGAAATCGGTAATGTACCGGGACCACCGGGAGGGTCCCGGGGGTCCACCAAGTGAGGCCACCAGCCCCAGAAGGTTGTGTGGGCCAAGTGTGGGAGGGGACCAGCCCTAGGTGGGCTGGTGCGCCCCCCCACCAAGGCCCAAGGCGCATGGGAGAGTGGGAGGGGGCAAACCCTAGGTCCAGATGGGCCTTAGGGCCCATCTAGTGG
>NC_057805.1:395844184-395911956 GCF_018294505.1 Triticum aestivum
GCCCTACCCCTCTCCCTCCTCCTCCTCTCCCGCGGTGCTTGGCGAAGCCCTGCGGGATTGCCACGCTCCTCCATCACCACCACGCCGTCGTGTTGCTGCTGGATGGAGTCTTCCCCAACCTCTCCCTCTCTCCTTGCTGGATCAAGGCGTGGGAGACGTCACCGGGCTGCACGTGTGTTGAACGCGGAGGCACCGTTCTTCGGTGCTTAGATCGGAATCAACCGCGATCTGAATCGCTACGAGTACGACTCCCTCATCCGCATTCTTGCAACGCTTCCGCATCACGATCTACAAGGGTATGTAGATGCACTCCCCTTCCCCTCGTTGCTAGATTACTCCATAGATTGATCTTGGTGATGCGTAGAAAATTTTGAATTTCTGCTACGTTCCCCAACAGTGGCATCATGAGCTAGGTCTATGCATAGTTTCTATGCACGAGTAGAACACAAAGTAGTTGTGGGCGTAGATGTTGCCAATTCTTCTTGCCGCTACTAGTCTTATCTTGTTTCGGCGGCATTGTGGGATGAAGCGGCCCGGACCGACCTTACACGTACGCTTACGTGAGACAGGTTCCACCGACTGACATGCACTAGTTGCATAAGGTGGCTAGCGGGTGTCTGTCTCTCCCACTTTAGTCGGAACGGATTCGATGAAAAGGGTCCTTATGAAGGGTAAATAGAAATTGGCATATCACGTTGTGGTTTTACGTAGGTAAGAAACGTTCTTGCTAGAAACCTATACAAGCCACGTAAAAACTTGCAACAACAATTAGAGGACGTCTAACTTGTTTTGCAGCATGTGCTATGTGATGTGATATGGCCAGAAGATGTGATGAATGATATATGTGATGTATGAGATTGATCATATTCTTGTAATAGGAATCACGACTTGCATGTCGATGACTATGACAACCGGCAGGAGCCATAGGAGTTGTCTTTATTTTTTGTATGACATGTGTGTCATTGAATAACGCCATGTAAATTACTTTACTTTATTGCTAAGCACGTTAGCCATAGAAGTAGAAGTAATCGTTGGCGTGACAACTTCATGAAGACACAATGATGGAGATCATGGTGTCATGCCGGTGACAAAGATGATCATGGTGCCCCGAAGATGGAGATCAAAGGAGCAAAATGATATTGGCCATATCATGTCACTATTTGATTGCATGTGATGTTTATCATGTTATGCATCTTATTTTCTTAGAACAACGGTAGTAAGTAAGATGACCCCTCACTAAAATTTCAAGAGACGTGTTCCCCCTAACTGTGCACCGTTGCGAAGGCTCGTTGTTTCGAAGCACCACGTGATGATCGGGTGTGATAGATTCTAACGTTCGAATACAACGGGTGTTGACGAGCCTAGCATGTACAGACATGGCCTTGGAACACATGCAAAAACACTTAGGTTGACTTGACGAGCCTAGCATGTACAGACATGGCCTCGGAACACAAGAGATCGAAAGATCGAACATGAGTCGTATAGTAGATACGATCAACATGGAGATGTTCACCGATCTTGATTAGTCCGTCTCACGTGATGATCGGACACGGCCTAGTTAAACTCGGATCATGTTTCACTTAGATGACTAGAGGGATGTCTATCTGAGTGGGAGTTCATAATCAGATGAACTTCATTATCATGAACATAGTCAAAAGGGTATTTGCAAATTATGTCATAGCTTGCGTTTTAGTTCTACTGTTTAAGATATGTTCCTAGAGAAAATTTAGTTGAAAGTTGGTAGTAGCAATTATGCGGACTGGGTCCGTAAACTGAGGATTGTCCTCATTGCTGCACAGAAGGCTTATGTCATTAAGACACCGCTCGGTGTGCTGAACCTCAGCGTTGTCTGTAGATGTTGCGAAACATCTGACATACACGTTTTGATGGCTACGTGATAGTTCAGTGGGTAATGCTAACGGTTTAGAATTGTGGCACCAAAGACGGTTTTTGAAACGTCGCAGAACATATGAGATGTTCCGAAGACTGAAATTGGGATTTCAGACTAGTGCCCACGTCAAGAGGTATGAGACCTCTGACAAGTTTCTTAAGCCTGCAAACTAAGGGAGAAAAGCTCAATCGTTGAGCATGTGCTCAGATTGTCTGAGTACCACAATCGCTTGAATCGAGTGGGAGTTAATCTCCCAGATGAGATAGTGATAGTTCTCCATAGTCACTGCCACCATGCTAGTAGAGCTTCGTGATGAACTATAACATATCAGGGATAGTTATGATGATCCTTGAGCTATTCGCGATGTTTGACACCGCGAGAGTAGAAATCAAGAAGGAGCATCAATTGTTGATGGTTAGTAAAACCACTAGTCTAGAAGGGCAAGGGCAAAAGGGATACTTCATGAAACAGCAAGTCATTTGTTGCTCTAGTAAAGAATCCCAAGGTTGAACCCAAACCCGAGACTAAGTGCTTCTGTAATGAGGGGAACGGTCACTGAAGCGGAACTACCCTAGACACTTGGTAGATGAGAAGGCAGGCAAGGTCGACAGAAGTATATTGGATATACATTATATGAATGTGTACTTTACTAGTACTCCTAGCAGCACCAGGGTATTAGATACCGGTTCGGTTGCTAAGTGTTAGTAACTCGAAATAAAAGCTGTGGAATAAACGGAGACTAGCTAAAGGTGAGATGACGATATGTGTTGGAAATGTTTCCAAGGTTGATGTGATCAAGCATCGCATGCTCCCTCTACCATCGAGATTTGGTGTTTGCGTTGAGCATGATTGGATTATGTTTATCGCAATACGATTATTCATTTAAGGAGAATAATGGTTACTCTGTTTATTTGAATAAAACCTTCAATGGTCTTGCACCTAAAATGAATCTCGATCGTAGTGATACACATGTTCGTGCCAAAAGATATAAAATAGTAATGATAGTTCCACATACTCGTGGCACTGCTATTTGAGTCATATTGGGATAAAACGCATGAAGAAGCTCCATGTAGATGGATCTTTGGACTCAGTCATTTTTTAAAAGATTGAGACATGCGAAGCATGTCTATTGGTATATATGCATGAAGAAACTCCATGCAGATGGATCGTTTGGACTCACTTGATTTTGAATCACTTGAGACATGCAAATCATACCACATGGGCAAGATGACTGAAAGTCCTCGTTTTCAGTAAGATGGAACAAGAGAGCAACTTATTGGAAGTAATACATTTTGATGTATGCAGTCCAATGAGTGCTGAGGCATGCAGTGGATATCGTTATGTTCTTACTTCACAGATGATTTGAGTAGATGCTGAGTGTATTTACTTGATGAAGCACAAGTCTGAATTATTGAAAGGTTCAAGTAATTTCAGAGTGAAGTTGAAGATCGTCATGACAAGAGGATAAAATGTCTGTGATATGATCATAGAGATGAGTATCTGAGTTACGAGTTTAGCACACAATTGAGACATTGTGGAAAGTGTTTCACAATTAATACCGCCTGGAACACCAAAGTGTGATGGTGTGTCCGAACATCATAACTGCACCCTATTGGATATGGTGCATACCATGATGTTTCTTATCGAATTACCATTATCGTTTATGGGTTAGGCATTAGAGACAACCGAATTCACTTTAAAAGAGGCACCACGCAATTCCGTTGAGACGACACCGTTTAGAGAAACCTAAGTTGTCGTTTCTTAAAAGTTTGGGCCTGCGATGCTTATGTGAAAATGTTTCAGGCTGATAAGCTCGAACCCAAAGCAGATAAATGCATCTTCATAAGAATACCCAAAACAGTTGGGTATACCTCCTATTTCAGATCTAGAAGCAAAAGTAATTGCTTCTAGAAACAGGTCCTTTCTCGAGGAAAAGTTTCTCTCGAAAGAATTGAGTGGGAGGATGGTGGAGACTTGATAAGGTTATTGAACTGTCACTTCAACTAGTGTGTAGCAGGGCACAGGAAGTTGTTCCTGTGGCACCTACACCAATTGAAGTGGAAGCTTATGATGGTGATCATGAAACTTCGGATGAAGTCACTACCAAACCTCGTAGGACGACGAGGATGCGTAATACTTCAGAGTAGTACGTGATCCTGTCTTGGAAGTCATGTTGTTGGACAACGATGAACCTATGAGGTATGGAGAAGCGATGGTGGGCCCATATTCCGACAAATGGTTAGAAGCCATGAAATCCGAGATAAATGGAACTTTGAGAAGAAGACGGACGTGGACGGTAATGTTACCGTCTATGAAGCTCGACTTGTGGCAAAGAGTATTTCCACAAGTTCAAGGAGTTGACTATGATGAGATTTGCTCATCCGTAGCGATGCTTAGGTCCGTCGGAATCATGTTAGCATTAGCTGCATTTATGAAATCTGGCAGATGGATGTCAAAACAAGTTTCCTTACCAGTTTTCGTAAGGAAAGGTTGTATGTGATACAATCAGAAAGGTTTTGTCGATCCTAAGGATGCTAAAAGGTATGCTAGCTCCAGCGATCCTTCTAAGGACTGGAGTAAGCATCTCGGAGTTGGAATGTACGCTTTGATGAGATGATCAAAGATTTTGGATTTATACAAAGTTTATGAGAAACTTGTATTTCCAATAAAGTGAGTGGGAGCGCTACAACATTTCTGATAAGTATATGTGAATGACATATTGTTGATCCGAAATGATGTAAAATTTCTGGAAAGCATAAAGGGTTGTTTGAAAGGAGTTTTTTAAAGGAAGACCTGGATAAAAGCTGCTTACATATTGGGCATCAAGATCTATAGAGATAGATCAAGACGCCCGATGATACTTTCAAAGAACGCACACCTTGACATGATTTTGAAAGAGTTCAAAATGGATCAGCAAAGAAGGAGTTCTTGGCTGTGTTACAAGGTGTGAGTATTGAGTAAGACTCAAGACCTGACCACAGCAGAAGAGAGAGAAAGGACGAAGGTCGTCCCCTATGCTTTAGACGTAGGCTCTACAGTATGCTATGCTGTGTACCGCACATGAAGTGTGCCTTGCCATGAGTTGGTCAAGGGGTACAATAGTGATCCGGGAATGGATCACATTACAGCGGTCGAACTTATCCTTAGTACCTAGTGGAATAAGGAATTTTCTCGATTATGGAGGTGAAAAGGAGTTCGTCGTAAAGGGTTACGTCGATGCGAACTTTGACACTAATCCGGATGACTCTGAGTAGTAAACCAGATTCGTATAGTAGAGCAATTACTTGAAATGGCTCCAAGTAGCGCGTGGTAGCATCCACAAAGATGACATAGATATTCGTAAAGCACACACGGATCTGAAAGGTTCAGACCCGTTGACTAATAACCTCTCTCACAAGCATAACATGATCAAACCAGAACTCATTGAGTGTTAATCACATAGTGATGTGAACTAGATTGATGACTCTAGTAAACTCTTTAGATGTTGGTCACATGGTGATGTGACCAGTGAGTGTTAATCACATGGTGATGTGAACTAGATTATTGACTCTAGTGCAAGTGGGAGACTGTTGGAAATATGCCCTAGAGGCAATAATAAATGGTTATTATTATATTTCTTTGTTCATGATAATTGTCTATTATTCATGCTATAATTGTATTGTCCGGAAATCGTAATACATGTGTGAATACATAGACCACAACGTGTCCCTAGTAAGCCTCTAGTTGACTAGCTCGTTGATCAATAGATGGTTACGGTTTCCTGACCATGGACATTGGATGTCGTTGATAACGGGATCACATCATTAGGAGAATGATGTGATGGACAAGACCCAATCCTAAGCCTAGCACAAGATCGTGTAGTTCGTTTTCTCAGAGCTTTTCTAATGTCAAGTATCATTTCCTTAGACCATGAGATTGTGCAACTCCCGGATACCGTAGGAATGCTTTGGGTGTGCCAAACGTCACAACGTAACTGGGTGGCTATAAAGGTGCACTACGGGTATCTCCGAAAGTGTCTGTTGGGTTGGCACGAATCGAGACTGGGATTTGTCACTCCGTGTAAACGGAGAGGTATCTCTGGGCCCACTCGGTAGGACATCATCATAATGTGCACAATGTGACCAAGGAGTTGATCACGGGATGATGTGAGTTACGGAACGAGTAAAGAGACTTGCCGGTAACGAGATTGAACAAGGTATCGGGATACCGACGATCGAATCTCGGGCAAGTAACATACCGATAGACAAAGGGAATTGCATACGGGATTGATTGAATCCCCGACATCGTGGTTCATCCGATGAGATCATCGTGGAACATGTGGGAGCCAACATGGGTATCCAGATCCCGCTATTGGTTATTGACCGGAGAACGTCTCGGTCATGTCTGCATGGTTCCCGAACCCGTAGGGTCTACACGCTTAAGGTTCGATGATGCTAGGGTTATAGGGAAAGTATGTACGGGGTTACCGAATGTTGTTCGGAGTCCCGGATGAGATCCCGGACATCACGAGGAGTTCCGGAATGGTCCGGAGGTAAAGATTTATATATGGGAAGTCCTGTTTTGGTCACCGGAAAAGTTTCGGGTGAAATCGGTAATGTACCGGGACCACCGGGAGGGTCCCGGGGGTCCACCAAGTGGGGCCACCAGCCCCAGAAGGCTGCGTGGGCCAAGTGTGGGAGGGGACCAGCCCCAGGTGGGCTGGTGCGCCCCCCCACCAAGGCCCAAGGCGCATGGGAGAGTGGGAGGGGGCAAACCCTAGGTCCAGATGGGCCTTAGGGCCCATCTAGTGGGGCGCCCCCCTCTCCTCCCCTTGGCCGCCCCCCCTTGATGGGATCTAGGGCTGGCCGCCTCCTCTTGGGGGTGGAAACCCTAAGGGGGGCGCAGCCCCCTCCCCCCCTATATATAGTTGAGGTTTGGGCTGCTCAAGACACATGAGAACGTCTCTCTTTCGGTGCAGCCCTACCCCTCTCCCTCCTCCTCCTCTCCCGCGGTGCTTGGCGAAGCCCTGCGGGATTGCCACGCTCCTCCATCACCACCACGCCATCGTGTTGCTGCTGGATGGAGTCTTCCCCAACCTCTCCCTCTCTCCTTGCTGGATCAAGGTGTGGGAGACGTCACCGGGTTGCACGTGTGTTGAACGCGGAGGCACCGTTCTTCGGTGCTTAGATCGGAATCAACCGCGATCTGAATCGCTACGAGTACGACTCCCTCATCCGCGTTCTTGCAACGCTTCCGCATCGCGATCTACAAGGGTATGTAGATGCACTCCCCTTCCCCTCGTTGCTAGATTACTCCATAGATTGATCTTGGTGATGCGTAGAAAATTTTGAATTTCTGCTACGTTCCCCAACACAAACATCATGTAACAATGAGAGGAAAACAGATATGACAGGGCCTACTCATATTCTACCATAGCACTTACTACAGTTATCATATCAACTCTAAGCAATAACATGTGTTGTTATAAAAATCCTGGAAATGAGAGTAACATATAGCAATCATGAGGTTATACGCATAATATCTATTCTAACAATCATTAAATACCAATTGTTCTCATATCAACTCTAACAATAACATGTGTGGTCATAAAAATCTAGGAAATGAGAGGAACATATAGCAATGATGTGGTTATAGACATACTATATATTCTAAATTTGTAACAATGAACAGGCAGTCGTATTCTTAAGGTAAAGATGAGATGAGATAGAACAATTACACGATGATAGATTCCACCAGTATAGGTAGCCAATCTGTGCGTCGACCGCATAAACAATGCCATCATGCACTATAGACGATGGGTGAAGAGGATCGACGATGAGCCATAACCATGTATGGTGACCGGATTCCAGATAGACTAATCCCTGTTGAACATGGCAATGAGCTTGTAATCCATGTAGTCTTTTGATGGTGTGGGCAGTTCGCAGATTACAACCTTCAGCAAACAGAGGTCGAGCCAAAAGCTCGACGCGTCTCGTGTGTAGTAGGAAGGAGTGTCCGGCGGGCCGTGAGGCTCGATGGCGGCGGTATCCAAAGATGGAAGGGTGATCTCTCGCTAGGTGTAGATATCCACGAGACGCCACGGACTACCGGATTGGTGGATGAGGACGATCCAGTTGGCCTTCATGCCCGCCTAGTAGTGGCCGCGCATGAAGGGCAGGTGGATGGGTAGTGGTAGCATGTCGAGGGGCACCAGGGCAACCTCCGTAGGATCGTCAAGTCGGTGTCTAGGCCACCTGCGAGGATCGGGCATCAGCAAGCAGGGTGTCTTGAAAAGAGCCGGCCGGTTGCAGACGAGTAGACGGTACAAAGACACCGAGCATGCGGCCAGACGGACGGTGCTGAGTAGGTCCATACGATTACAGATCTGCTCCAAGAGAACATCAGGGAGGGAATTCCAATCGCGGCTCTGTGTATCAGTCGGTTCTCCCATTGGGGTTTTCGGTGCCTGCGAGCCAGCGGGGAAGTGGATTCGGGCGGGCGAGCGAAGAAGCTTCTCCTCGTGTGGCCGAGCAGTGAGCGGGGGGATATGGTATGCGCGAGCTACCAAGGAAGATAGCGCGGGCGGGCGAGCAGTGAGCGGGGGGAAATGGTGTGCGGCTGACGATGGGGAAGAGAGGAGGAAGAAGAGTGGAAGACGGGGAAGAAAGTGCATTAAATCTCAATTCTACTACTACTACCAGGATATACCGTCCTTCGGATTGTAAATAGTTCAACCGATGACATGTGGGTCTACCACAAGAGGGCCCATATGTCAGTTAATGGAGGACAGAAGCGTGCTCTACTGGCAAACATGATGGCAGTATTGGCTAAGGCTGATTTAGTAACACCAACACGTTGGTTCAGCTTATTAATTAAGTGTCCCATCTGCTGTAGCGTGTATTGTCACTTCACTGCGAAGACTAGTTGAATAGTTCTCTCTAACCGAGATGGGGAATAATGGATCGCGAAGACTTCCTTTCTACGTTATCCCTATGCCTCTACGCTCACTTCACTCATTTTGCTCCGTACGTACTCACTTGTTGAAATCTCTAGAAAGACAAATACTCCGTATTTGGGAACAGAGGGAGGATTTTACTCCGTATTTGGGAACAGAGGGAGGATTTTCCTCCGTATTTGGGAACAGAGGGAGTATCACCATATGGAAGGAACAGAGGAAGCTTGAAATATGAACATGTCAATGGGAGGGAGTGAGCTCCATGCATGCATGCATGCAACATGCAACACTCACACGTACACATGGACGCACGCAACACTCACGCACCCATGCGGCACACAGCACACGATGCAACACACACGCTCACGCTCAAGTGCTCAACCTACTCCCTATGTCCGTGAAAGACTGTACATTTAGAGATTTACACATTGACCAGGGCACAATTAACGCCCAAAAGTTATGTTTGCATGCGACCATTGAGAGAAGAAGATTAAATGAAGGTCGTTGCATGCTGTAATTAAGGATAGACATGTAGCCTATACCTAGAGCACAAGTTGGTGCATTAGTCAATCAATATCGATTTAGATTAAAGGCTAAATGCATTGGAAGTGTAGATGTACTACACTCTTTGTTTTTTAGCTGATTTCTTTGCTCTGCCAATTGACAGGTGGGACCCAGAAACCAGGTGACAATTTAACCAGTCAACAAAGTGCCACGTCGACTATGTGGCCGGTCAGTAGGGTGCAATACGGTGCTCTACGATGAGCTAGTGATCGTATAATCACCGCAAAACTATATATAGTGACCGTAAAGAGCGTATTGTTACATACGTTGACCGCCAATGTATTTTTCTCATTTCAAATTAAGCCATATTAACCGAAAAGGACGCAGTATGGACTAGTACTAGTACTGCTTTGATGTGTCTCGTCAACTCGCCGAACGAGGAGAAGCTTGCTTACTACGCCTCTCCCTCGCCCACGCGCGCGGTGGTTCGCAGGACGAGGAGAGGGTTTTGACTACAGCGCGCCCTCTCCCTCTCCCTCTCCCTCGCCCTCGCCCTCGCGGTGGACGTGCAGCAGTTCAATCGGTGTCAGATTGCCAGAAGCATAATGTGTATTGTAGTATCATCATTGTTGGACCTTCCGAAGAGGCGAAGAGCCAAGTGCAAGGTTCACACGAGTACGAACTGTTGAACCTCCCGAAGAGGCAAAGATCCAAGCGCAAGGTTTTATAGGAGTTGTCGTCCTAGTAGGAGCATACTACAACTATAACGAACGATGCTACTGTATGATGCCGCCACGTCACGTATATCCAAAGCTGTGCCACCTTTTTTTCTCAAAGAGCGTGTTGGAGCCCGTGCAACAACCACACAAGTTGCACGTACACATAACACATTTACTAGTAATAAATTCTAAAGGACAAATGCCAGTATGCCACACAAGTTCATCTCCAATTCATGTGATAAATTTGTGCACGACTAGTCTACATATATTCACAGCGCTATCGTTCACAATTTACCGTACTCCACTTACACGTTATAGATGGGCTACATGTCCTCCTCCAGGTTCCAGTCCCAGGTGTTCTTCATGGATGGCACGATCCATAGCGGTGGGCAACGGGAATCATTGTCGCATCTTTCTAGTCCCGTTCCACACGATGGAGACTCATCCAAGCTGAAGCGACATAAATCAGGGATAGCGTGTCCCAGCATGTCGTTCATCCGGCGGTGCGCACGGAAGACACAACCATGCTTCATGAACGGCAGGCCTTCCGTGTCGTGCACGGAAGGTGGCATCCGCTTCACAATGGGGAAGCTGTCCCCAATGAAAAGCGAGTACTCTCCAAGAGTGTTCCTCAGCACCCACGTAGCATCACGGGGGTCGAACTCGGCGCCGTTCATCTGGTACACGCGGCATCTCATATCTGGACACATGGTGACATACATAGTCAAGGTCCATGCATAATAATGTTGTGCTCAAATATGGCGGTCAGTAATACTGTGCAGCAAATAGTACTACTCCGGTATAGAGGAAGTAAAATAACCGGCTTATTATATATAGCCACTGTTGGCTACATGGATGAGATAGTAAGACATGGAAAAACAAAAATGGTGGCAGCTAGTGGGTTCAAGTCTTCAAGGGCCTAGCTAGCTATACGCGTCCTCCAAGGTAAAAAGTACTCCTACTAGTATGTAAGTAGAGTACTAGTACAACAATGAAAGAGAAGGCGAGAGGGTTAAAAAATGGAATACATGGGTAGATGGTGACGGTCCGATCGTGGTAGATTGTGTGACCATGTTGCACATCAGTGGTACCATGGGTAACGACTACTAAGATAGTTGATCCCAATATGCCAAAGTCGGCTACGAGGTTCCAGGTTAGACCGAATCGCGGATGCAAATGCACATCCAGGATCGGCGATCTTATTTTGATTGCGGGATGACTGGTCCCTGCAAAATAATGGAGTACCATTAGGGATGCAAATGATGGTTTGTGCATTCCGTTTGTAATCTCCCGTACCGTAGGATGGCAACCAGATGAAACAAATCCCCTGGCTTGTCACCGCGAAGATGCGGCCTAGATGGCGCACGGCGTCTTCGAACGTGTAGGGGTACAAATCTGCCGCCGCCAACATGCGCCAGCCTCTGCCGTTACTGCCTCTTGCATTGATGGCAATCCTTATGTCGAACACCGCGATGAGATAGTAATCGTCGTAGCCGCGTCGCTTTGTCGGCGGGTCCGCAATTGCTATCTTCTTCAATCTCATGTAGTCATCATCATACGTATTCAAGCCCAGCCAGTCCGAAAGGCCGATCCCAATGGTGGAGAAGGGGTCTACCAGAACGGCCGCACTGTTGTGGATGTTGTGCAAAATGATGGTGGTATCCGGCTGGAGGTATGCAAGCCAATCTTCGTTGGCACCGACCCAGACCTATATATAAGACGGTGGGCAGCGGAGAAATTACGGAATGGAAATGGAATAACTAAGTACTACCTGATCAAACTCCATTACTGACCTGCTCATCGGACAAAATCCGACTACCTCTCAACGTCGGCAACTCTAGCGGAGTCAACGTGCAACCATGGCCAGGGAGCGGTGGACTGTTCGAAGGATTGTCCCATAGAAGAACCTTCTCCTCGAGGACGCATGGAAGACCAACAAGCATGGCCTTTTCCCAAGCCATTTTAAGCACCGTCTTGAAATAGTTGGTGCAGTAAGCACCGAGTCTTGCGGCGGTGAGGACGTCGGAGCGGCATGCGATTTCTCCTAGAGGATCGTCGTCCAAGGTCTCCCAGCCCTAACGAGGAGGAGAACCGCCTAGCGAATCGATGGGAGCAGCGACGAACTGCCTTCTCTTCGGGGGAAGGGGAACTGGCGAGGAGGAGATAAGAGCGTAGTAACCGCAGGGCCTCGTCCCTTCCAAATGTAGATCGTTCCTTCCAACTGTAGCGAAGGGGTGAGGCTATTATTTACTACTAGTACTAGCATTATGGGACGTTATGGGATTGCATTATACTGTAAGTAATAGCACTAGTAAGAAATTTTTGGCACTAGCTAGTAGTTTTTGGCGTGGATTAAGGAATTTTAGGTATGTTTTTGCTATTTTTTGTACACGCCAACTAGTGTCAAAAGACGTCTTACATTATGTGACGGAGGAGTACGTACTCGTACTGTAGCAGTACTAGTACTACTTTCTCAACTAGTAGTGCGAGGGTACTACTAGTGCTATGTACTGTACTTCTAGTATAGTGCACCAGTTTTGAACTCTTGAATCTCAGGGCCAAGGAGCTATAGTTGGAAGTGGAGGGTACTACTGTTCTCTAGAACCATCGTTGTACTATCAATGCAGGGAAAGTACACCTGCGTAGTGGCCTAGTGGGTACTCTCGGTGCTCTATTCAGCCGCTCCTCTCACGTAGCTGGCCTACTCAGCCGCTCCTCTCACGCACACACTAGCAGCCTATTTATCAGCGACGGTTACTGCGGGGGCAGAACATTTGAGTTATTTGATATAGCCAGACTAGGCTTTTCGCTTCCATTTGTGGAGGTGTAATGGATCTTGTCGAACTTTGTTAGTAGTTCCTTCTTTATGAATGAGATGAAGCAAAGCTTTTGCCTCTGTTTCAAAAAAAACACGCCAAGAGGAATTTCTTTTATAGTAGAGCCGATAATGGAGTGAAGTCCATGCGTGCAAGGCCACAAGCTACAGAGTAGTAGTAGAGCACTTTACGTACAGAGCCATGTTGCACAGTTCCCAATGCCCCACCAGGCTTTTCCGGCTCCTTGGGCTTAATTGGGAGGCGCTAGTTTAAATATGCTACTAGCTGATGAGGAAGCTGCAAGCGAGGTGCGGCTAGGGCAAGCACGCGAGCCACGAGATGCTGGGAAGGAAAACCCGTTCATGTGGCTAGGCTGTCCAGTGCACCTAGATTGTGGTGCCGCACGTCCGTTTGACTTCAAAAGTCAAACTACCCGTGTAAAATATTGGCTCGCAGGGAAGTTACTATTTAAAAAAAAGGCCGTCGTGCGTTCGGCCGGGATCGAACCCACAAAACGAGGTATACACTCCCGCGACCACTAGTAGTACTCGTTGGAGTACAATGCAACCTAGGATGGCCTTTTGTCGCTAGTAGTACATTGTTCCTTACAAGAAACCCCTAATAATGCAAGAAACCACTAATAATGCCAAGAAACTACTACCACTTGCATACGTGGCAGACTTAAGATAAGACTACCTTATCAACCATTGTACATGCTCTTACCAACCAGCCCTACCAAGAAACGACTACTCTACAAAGTGCCGTTATAGGCACGTTTCAACCCATGGCCCTGTTTGGATACATTTGTTGTCAATCTAACCCTGCCATCCAAACACCACTTTGGTTAGAGTTAGTTCAGGCTTAGAATCTAACCTCTGACTTAGAGTATCCAAACAGGGCCCGTGTCGCCCATTAAGTCAATGCCTTCTATTCGACCGGGCGTTATGACTTGTGGGACCTACATGTCAGTCTGCACAAAGATCCCCGAGTGACCTCCTACCTCCGGCCCGTCCACCTAGTCATCCTCGGCCATGGGACACAGCTACCGCCGCCGGCAGAAGGCAAGGTCAAAACTGCCAGCGGTGCGGAGCCCATCTTGCGGCAGCCCGGATGCCTGCTCCGTCCGGCGCTCGCGGCCGCTAGCTAGCCAAGATAGCTCCGTCCAGCTGCTTGTCTGCAAGGTTTGCTAGCTAGATTGGCACGGTGGCGCGGCGGCTTGCTCGCGTGCACCGCGCTAAGGCCAGCCATCTGGCTCGAGCGAAGGCCAACGCGGCGGCTTGCTCGCTCATGAGTCACGCTCGGGCCAGCCTGTCAACCCGTGCGGAGGCCAGCGCGGCGTCCGGCCCGTCTGGCGGAGCGGCGGCCAACTCGCTCATCACCGGTGCCACCGACGAACACGCATCAGCACTGTTTGAAGTAATGTTCAGGAAAAATAATGATTTGAGGGGGAATAACATGATAGAAGGCCAGATGTGGGTCCCTCGTGTCAACGGTCAAACAAAATGTGTTGGTTTAAGCTGCCTCGTCAGCACGGACGTGTGGGCCAACCCTGTCATAAATGGGTTTAAACTAACCTAACCGGTAGGTAGTAGTTTTTGGGGTGGATTAAGAAATTTTGGGTATGTTTTTGCTATTTTTTATACAATAGATTCTTCCTAGGGCTGGTTGAAAGTGGTAGTTTTTTGTTAAATACTCTACATATTGTAAGTAGGAGTGAAAGTTAAGCTTTGGAACCCAATAAGCAAGGCTAGTTACATAGTGCATATGTGTACATGATTGAAAGTAAATATCAACCATGAGTGACTAATATCTTGATGGAAAACTCGAAACTATGGAATACTAGGGAAAAAATTGCATGGTTGGAAATACTAGCAATGTTCATGTGCGTTGCAACGAATCATAATTAGAATAATACTTATTCACAAACTTGATACAAAACACTCTAATTTTGATATACATATATCACTAGAGATATATTATGTTTCAATTAGAATATATTCCTTGGGCTGTTTTGGTGAGGTCAGGGAGGGATGTGGTTGGTTTTAAGATACTAATTATGGGTTTTTCTGCAAATTGGTAGACAAGTGGGATGTTTGTGAGAGAAGGCAACAACTTACCTCACAGTCGTTAGATGTAGATCTAATGGTCACAAACGACGGATGGCAGACACACCATCATCACCAACTTAGTCTTCTGTAGGAGTACTAGCAAGATCCGTGCATTGCACGGAACATCAAGATGCATTTTTTTAATAAAAACACTCGTTGTGATTGACCCATGCGGGAGTAATCCCATGTGTAAAAACTAATGATATCTCGAGAAATAGGAGATAAGGTGAAGAGAGTGGGGCGTGGTGGTGATCGGTGGTCGGCCTGAGCGGAGCCATGGGGATTGATGACGCCGGCAGCGGCCACCAGGCCAGTTTGTTCCAGAGGCTTCCTTTCTTAATTGCTCAACAATGAGGTTGTTGGAGATAAGGATGGATGAGGGAAGGCCTTGTCTGCAAATGTGGAGAGGGGTGTGGGTATCTTTTAGTTTAATTTCCATCGGTCAGATATAGATCGGACGGTCTATATTGCAAGATGGCACGCGTACCATCATCACCAACTCGGTTTTTTATAAGAGAAGAAATATAAGTATGGATATACAAACGTATTATCGATACTTGTCTTCGTAAACTAGCATCTACATTCTATTCAATGCCTCAGCATGTGAGGCCTTAGCACAATGACTTCTCGACTGTGTAAAACAAAGGTTTTCCCGTCGCCGATAAGGAGGGGGTGACGGCGACGCGCTTTTTGGCTTGCTCTAGTCCTAGTAGTCATACTAGATGGTCTAAGCACGTGTAGATTTATTCTTTTTCACGTCTCGTGTTCGCCGTACTGCCACGACTGTTGATGAATAGACGGTAAGTTATTCACGGGGAAACCCTTGTTGAGCGTGTTTGCGAGAGAGAGAGACAGTGTGCATGTGTGATATATCTAGAGACTGAGGCAATGATAACAGATTCTTTGTGTCTATGTGTGTGGAGGATAGAGAGAGACATGTACATGGGGCTTTGTGTTGACGTGGAGACACATATACATAATTAGAGAGTGAGTGTGCGAGATACACATGCGGACATGGGGAGAGATGAGGATCTAGATTAATGGGTGTTTGTGCGTGTCTGTGTGTGTTTGTGCGCGCGTTTGTGTGTGAGAGGGAGTGTGTGTATGTGGAGTAGAGAGACCACTAATGATGTAAACCTAGTATAAGGGAAGGGGGAATGGTGTGACATGTGTAGTAGCGGGATAGCATGGGTGCGGGCGGGGGAGCAGACTATTTGGAAGAGACGTCGATTGTGTGTGGGAGAGGGGTGTGAGAGCGAGAGAGAGAGAGAGAGAGAGAGAGAGAGAGCTAGCGACGGAGAGAGAGAGAGAGAGAGAGGAAGAGAGGGGGCGTTTGTGTCCATAAATGGTGTATAGATAGGGAGACAATCTTGATGTTGTTTGAAATTGGCCTATGTACGGAGACGCAAGGGAAGCGAGTCATCGTGTGTGTGATAGGGACTTCATGAGAGATCTAGAATAGATGGTGTAGAGAACAATGTGCGAGATCGAGAACGATGATACATTAGGGAGCTACGGAAAGAGTCACGACATATATGTATACAGGGAGGAGCTGGGGCGGGTCCGCATGTGGGAGAGATAGAAAGAGGAGAGTGGTGCACAAGGAGACAAAGTGTGCTTGTTTTGCAGTGGGGGTGGTGTGTGAGGTGAGTGTGCGAGAACCACATAACTAGGGAGATAGACGTTTGGGGCGACGTTTTGTGTGTATGGGAAATATACACTCTACATAGTGCGTGTTCTTGGGAAAGAGAGATGCCGGGAGACCTAGCTAGAGAGTGGGGGAAGAGATGTGTGCATGCCCAAGAGATAAAGTGATAGAGACCTATATTGGGGTCCGGACTTTAGAAGAGAGAGGGGTGTTAATGTGCTCATGTGTTGGTGTTTGGGGGAGAGAACGACTTCTGTGTGGGGGGCGACGAGGGGGGGGGAGTTTGCTTCAGATAAAGAGTGAGGTGTCTATATTTGAGGGACTTTAGCGTAATTGAGATATACATGGTCAATAGTGTGTGCACTCAAGGTTGATCAATTTGTTTCACAGTTTGGACTATGAGATAACGATACTTTTGAACATGCGTGATATACTTTGATGTACCAGAATTACAAACCTAAGATTGGAATTTTGGAATTCGACTCCATCATTAGCTTTTGTAATTCATTTAGACGGAGGTACATTTTTAAGCCGGGATTTCATGATTTCAAATTCATATATCAAACCTAGAGATATACACATACGGGCATGTTCAAACTTTATAATCATCCACTTTATTCATACACATACACATTTTTGCTTTTGTCATCATATTTAGGATAAACACATTTGGAATTTCATTTGAATTGGACCATATGATAGTATTTGCTTGTAGTAGCTCAATGATCCATATTTGAATTGAATGGACAATCTAAGTTTCGAGTTGGAGACATTGATTTTCAAAACTTGCACTTTTTTTGCATGCTAAACAAACAAATTCTCGGCCATGATATCATAGTCGGTCGTACAAGAGCAGAATATAATTTCAGGCGCCAAAAGCTTTCAAACTTCCCGCTCACATCGAAATATCTCGCGCCCAAAAGTTTAGCCCTGCGATATTCCTGTTTTACCCCTGCCACATGAACGAAAAAGGGCTTCTTTGGTAACTCCATTGTTTTCCCCTCTTTGCCCCCAACATTCTTCCCCAGAGCCCCTCCCCGACCCCCCTAACCACGGCAAGCCGCCGAATCTAGTCCTCCGCCGCAGCGGTGGACCTCACACCCCGACGGATCTACCTTCCGCACCTTGGAACCCCCAACTGCCAACTCACCACTTCACCGGAGCCGCTTCAGCGACTGGCTTGTACACCGCTCCAGATCTCCTTGACCGCCATCATGGTCCACCGCACCAGATCTGCTTAACCGGCGCCCTCGTCCACCACAGTGTAGGCCCTTCACTGACTCCCTCGTCCGTCCCTTCGCTGGCCCTTCATACAAGCCCTCGTCCGCCGCAACAGATCCGCCTCACCGAAAGCACTGTACAACGCGCCCGCCAAAACCTTCGTCCACTGCATCGGACCCGCTCCACGGATGCCATATTCAACTCCACCGGCCCTGCTTTATCGACGCCGCAGCCTCATCAGGTTATTTCGATCTGTACTCCTTCAGTTTTTCTCTTTATAGTGCAACTGTTCACTTACCACAGATGAGCTTTCTTGTACGTCGACAGGCGCCGCAACCGTAGCACCGGAGCCGCTTCAGCGATGGCGACAGTCGGCCCAAACTCAACCGCAACACGAGCACCATCAACGATCCTTAGCTATCAAGTATGCCAACGATACACATACGCCGCCGAGAATCAGGTACTATTATCCAACGGCTGGCGCCTACGTTCACTTTCTTAGCATAAGCACCGCACCTTTGAATTTCTTCAGGGCATCATTCGGTTTTTCATGAGACGCGTTATTCTGCTTGCACCTGTAGGGCCATACTTCTGGTAGTGAACATGTTACATGTGCTAAATTACATACCAGTGCACATATAGTTAATATGCTTTAGTTTTGTCCTAAGTATTACTGTACTTCCTAGATACCACTGCCTACTATTTTACTTCTTGCATGCTATATTTATGATAATGGTGTTGTTCTGATGCCACCTGTTGGTTCCATCAGACTGCTTCATGTTCTCTATGCTTAATTACACATCAGCAAACTAGCATGTGGTTCCGCTGGTTTTTGTTCGTTTTACCCTACATTTTCTGATGCTAGCTATTACATCACTGCTACGAGCCTCTGTTCATTAATTTTTTTTGTGTTCTTGATCTTCCCAAGTTGCATGACTAATTTGATGCTTCTATTAATTATGGAGTTGCCAACCCCATCAAGCAAAATATTTGTTCTTTTGGGGCTGGCACCTCGAACAAGCATAAAAATAGAGGGAAGCAGATATATTGTCGTGTATGCACACACCCTTCGTTCATTAGTTTAGATGAACCATTGATGATCAATTCGAACCAGTGCATGCGATTAAAATTAATTTTACCTAAATAGAGGGTGCAGAATAAACTATAACAAGTAGATTTGCAACCACGGGATGCTGACGATATCTTCAAAGAACATTGCAACAGCAGCGAGGCTTCACAGCAACATATGGTAAGCCAGTGTGTTTTAGTACATGTGAAATGTACTGCGTGTGGGCTGCTTTCTTGGCTTGTGCCCTCAACCTGTAATCCTACAGAATAACAAATAGTTCAGTTGTCTGCTTTGCTGTATTGCTTGATTCGAATGCTTGTTTGTTACTTGTTATGCTATACCTGAGTTGGCCAATATGTCAGCAGTACCTGCTGTACTATCGTAAAGAAATGCATGCCTAGTTCATTTGAGTCCTTAACTTTTCCTCTGAACTTCATCACAAGACTGTCTTCGTAGTTTATATGAGGCCACACTGTTAAGTGCTTTCTCAGATTATTTCAACTGCTTAGATGCCTTGGCAACTTAGCGGTGGTACACTCCCTTTCAACTAGGGATGTCAACTGGGTCCCGTTTAATCCCGATTAAAGTCCATTAGTGGTATGATAGTTCAAAAGAGTTTTTGTTTTTTGAGGAAAATGAACCAGGGAGCTAGCAAAAACTAACTAGATGGGACTGGCGGATGTCGTTTATTTGCCACTTACATCCCTAGTTTCATCTTACCATTTTAACTTCTTTTTGGCTGATGCTGCTTCGAACCATTTAAATATAGCTTGCCATGCTCGGCAATAATTCGTATGTCGTTTACCATGTAAGCTTACTGCCTGGATCATGCGATAACTATCTCTTACTTATGTCCAGCGGAAACCTTTTAGGATGCCGTTCACACTAGGACACAATGTACAACCCCAGAATCTATTTGTGGAAGCAGTGCGCCATCCATGTTACCAGATGGTAGCAGTTCAGAGGAAACACCGCCTGAGAGCAGTCTGAGCACAGATATTATAGTTCTTGAGGCTCTACTAGAGGCAGAAAGAGATGGTGTGGCTGCCATGAATGAGGTAATCTCGATCTTGAAGCTGGAAATTATGCAATTAGCTGCACGCATTATAAAAGCAACCCAAGAATTGGAGGAAGTAAGAATGTTGCATTTGAAGACGGAGGAGGTCCTGCTGCTTCTGCTATCTGAAGCCCAGGGTAATCCCAGTTCTTCTTTAGATAGCAGTTGAAATTGTCATTAGATTATTATACTTGCATGTTGTGTCATGTCTCTGAATGGATTATGTCGTAAGACCCCCTATGTTGTCCATGTGTTGTAATGATCAGAATTTTTTAGGCGAGGTAATCCTCAGGACTTGTATGATTGACATAAGGTGAACTATTTTTCATGTGAGCATATTGTATTGGATGAAATAACTGTTTGACTCAAAGTGTATCCAACCTACTGAATTCGAAGATCACGGCATTTCTAAATCATAATCATATATAAAGGTGGAATAAATCTTTGTTGTGGTTTTGAAGAAATAAATAACAAAACATAGAATTATCTGTGGATATTCATAATCGAATAAAAATTGGATTTGGATTTAGTTGCCAGGGCCCAGGGCAAACGTGAATGCTAATTCTCCCAAGTTTTGAACGAAGCGGCTAAACACCCACTATCATTTGTGGGCTGCCCGAAGCAAGTGTTTGCGAGATGGAAATTACTGTCTACCTTTGACACTTGACATCCTTATCGACCGGATTTACACTGCTGTCGATAGGGGTAGACTAGTAACTTCAATCAGACGTGACACGACGGCCTCTGAGCCCATTCAGACACGGTGGGCGCCAAACGTGGGCGGCAAAACACATTTGATTCAAGCTCGTCCGAAAGACATGTCTCTCTCCCTCCATTTCCCCATTCATCCACGGTGGGCGGCAAAACAAACTCTCCTCGTCCGAAATCGATGTAGGCTAATATTTTAAATAGGGGCAGATGTGTAACTTCCCTCAAATGTGACACAACCGCCCTACCTGTCAGCCCCGTTCATACACCGTGGGCGCCAACCGTGGGCGGCAAAACACCCTCTCCTCGCCCGAAATCGTTACCGGCAAATATTTGGGAGATGCGAGATTACCTTCCTATCCCCAACCGACGTGATGTCCGAAATTTTAAACGGGGGATAAGTTCGTAACTTTCCCACATTTCAGACAAGCGCGTCCCAAAGTTTGAGATCCCCCCTCCCCCTCCATTTCCCCATTCATACATCATCGGTGCCACGACAACCTCCCCACTGCGGCCAGCCTCCTCCGTCCGCCACCCCATCCTCCACCTTGCCGGAGCCGCTACCCCTACCCCGTCGTCCACTGCAAAAGATGGACGTCTCTCATCCACGACGCCGGACCAGGATCCTTTCATCATGTCGTCTCGCTTCATCGGCGCCGTCGTCCACTTTGCCGTTGCCGCTCCTACGACCGCCTCGTCCACGGCAACAGGATTTATCCCCCAACCCGGCCGTCTACCATCTAAAGTCTTCTTCCCCGCCGCCGATAGCCATCGCACCCGCAACACCCTCAACGTATCAGCAGGGGCCTACACGGCGTCGCAAGAGAGGTGGTACTCTTCCATATGTGCTTAAGTTATTGATCTCACCCGAAAAATAGATCTTAAATTGTTTACTGTACTTTTCTTGTCCGTACCAAATCGTAGTGGCTAGTTGAATGCAAACATTGGTTGTGAAGTAGCTTTGTCCGGTTTGCACCTTTAGATCCGCCATGTCACGGTCACTATACTCGTAAAGCTTATGGTTTCCCCCCTTTATATTCACTACCATCATCGTAGGTGCTTCCCTGCTTCGTGTCGTGCTAGCACTGCTCCTCAAGACCTCAACCCATCAAGCGAAACAACATGCCACTCATAATTCCAAAGCTTACGTGTTGAAATACGAATCTGATATGATGCTCATATTACTAAAAAAGAGAACGTTTAATTGGTCACCTAATGTTCCTATATTCGTTTCGAAAAGCATGTGCACCACCCACTGGTCCAGCTAGTTCCACTTTCCTGATTTTACTCTTCATGCTTAGGGTTTTCCCCTTTTATCTACTCTACTATGATCTGCGTAGGTGCTTTCTGTCATACTAGCATTACTCCACCCTTCAAGCTAAACAACACAACACTCAAAATTCCAAAGCTTAGTTGTTCAAATATGATTGTGATATGATACTGATATTAGTTAACAGACACATTTAATTGGTTAGCTAAAGGTCCCACTTGAGTTTCCAAATGCATGTCGTGACATATAGAGAGAGACAACAGAATTGCATTTCTTTGTCACTTGTTGACTGTACTTTCTTGTTCATACCAAATCTTAGTTCTTATTTCAAAGCAAATATCGGTTGCTAACTACCCTTTGTGTGGTTTGCAGCTTCAGATCTGCCATCCCACTGCCACGGTCAACACTATACTCATCATGCTTATGGTTTCCCCATTTTATGATGACCACGATCAGCCTACGTGGTTCGTGTCGTAATAGCACTGCTCCACCCATCGAGCTAAACAAGCTTAGTTGTACAAATTCAAATCTGATATTAGTAAAACTGAGAGATGTTTAGTTGGTCAGCTAAATGTTCCTACTTTAGTTTTGAAATGCATGTGAGCCACATATGGAGAGACCGGAAGGAATAGTATTTCTCTGTGCGCTCTGGTTCATCATGGGTGGCCAACCGACATTGTATAGAAAGACTTGTAATACCTTCAATCTGCTTGCTCTTCTGCTCTTCTTTAAGATGATCCTCTTCTCTTGTGGTCGACTGGTCATGTCGAGTTATTCTACCTTAGTATATTTTGAATCTGTCAGGTCAGGTCGACTTGTTCTTCTTTACTATATGTTGAAGCTGTCATCTGCGAAGTATCATCACTTCTGGAGCTCTCATATTTTGAGTAGTAGGCCACATTATATTAATGCACACACCAAATTACAGCATGCATGGCACCTCTTAGAAGTTGCAGAGATAGCACAAAGGGGTTTACAGGGAGGAAGTATTGGATTAGAATCACTTCTGCATTACAAAGATAATCTCACTTGTTTTATGTTTTCATGCATGTCAGGTATTGAACATTATCAAAATGAATATGAGAATGGGCGCACGAGAGGAATATTGTGGAACAATCCACTGGCTGACAAACTTGTCATGCTGGAGGATGACCTACCTTATTCACCCATCAAGGTGCATGCTCTAACTTGGCAAGGTTGTATTGGTCGCACATATTTTGCATCTGACCTCTTACATTACTTCTACTTTGTTAGACCATCTGCTTAGTTTAAGCATCATATATGAGTATATGCCATACCTATCCATTTTCTGTACCTATTCCATGTGTCGTCATACTATGTTTTTCCAGTCAAATGTTGTTCTTTCGTAATAGATGTCCAAAAGGAAGAGGGTGATTGCAGATCCTCAAGGAGTACAAACTAGGTATTTGGAAAAGGTAGTGATACCTGTTAAATCAGATAGATCAGCAGCCACAGAAAACACAGGCCCAACTGTAACAGACTTTACCCCTACTCCAGTGGCCAAACCCCTATTAGAACTGCTGACAGCCCAGCGTCAGGTACTGTCTATGATATCAATTCAAAATTTGAACTCCTAAATTTCTGCATGTGCCTTACCTTCTCTCTTGTATGAAAACTAATTTCAGATGAATCTCCTTGCTCAAAGGATCATAGGATCTCACGACAATACTGGGCTCTGCATTGCTCTTGTCAGTACCTCTTGCCCTTTGTCAGCATACTTACACTCATTGCTGTTTGATTATGTAGCATCACTGTAAATGTTCGCTTCTTTATCCTTCCTTTGCTTGAAATTATAAGATCTATATTTACTCTTAGATAAATGTAGAATTAACACAATGGTTATGAAGTTTTGGATTGCTCATGTAAGTACCTGTTGTCATGTACTCCCTCTGTATCGAATTAATTGTTGATCAATTGGATGTATTTAAAACTTAATAGTGCTGGAGACATCCATTTGAGCGAAAACTAATAACGGACGGTGGTGGTATTACTGTACATGCATCGCGAGATAGTTGATTGTCTAGCATTAGTCTGCATCTTATATGCCCTGCCCTCCACTTTCTCCAAATTATCATATCTACATTTACTCTTACCAAAATGTTGAATAAAGCCAATGCCACTGCACACGTTGATGTCTGCGTTCCTCTTGTCAGTACCTTTTGCCTTGTAACGCTGTACTTAATTAATTGCTATTTGATTATGTATCATCAGTCTGCACCTGAGCTTCATTATCCTGTATTTCTTCCAATATTATTTGATCTATATTTACTTTTTGCAAAATGTAGAATAATGGCAACGCTTATAAAGAATTTTCTTTGGGGAATTTATTGAATTATCTTTCCATCAACATGGAGAAGGGCTTTGTCCGGCCCGTGTTAAAATGTAATGTAAGTTCATCCTTCTCAAGCCTTCAAACTTTGTTCTAGTATAGATTTGGATAGGCATCATTTCCTCCACTGTTGTTTACATCTGATTGGATGTTTGCAACAACTACTAGTTAATTCTAGTTGTAAAAACATGTTCCTTATGCAGAACAGATCCATTTATTTGCTTATATAATTGTGAAACCTGTTACGTGTCTCCTTGTTTCTCTTTCAGAGTCGTATCTCTTATGCCAGGCAGAACTTTAGGAAAGATAGTGAGCCAAACCATCTTGAGGACAGTGAGATGACCCCAAGGTCCTGTCTTGATGAAGACAGTGAGTTGAAGCTACTCACCAGCAGGTGTGGGACAACCTCTGTGCAGTTGCTGCCTCAATCAGTTCCACTTCTTCAGTCTCAACTTAAAGCGAAAAGGCTTGCTTCATCTCAGCTCCGACTTGAAGTCAAAGATGTAATGAAGATGTCAGGGGACTGCCTTGCGCACTATGGTGCCATACAGCTAGGGATGAAGCATCTATCATTGACACAACTGAGGTCTCATCAGCTTGTTCGGCTGCTTGCGAGGGCCCGAGCTTGCCAGGTCTAGTGCCTTCTGAAGTGCTCTTGGTTTTGTATATTCTTTTGTCGGCGCGTTTATATGCACTGGTGGTGACCTTTGATGCCCAGTGTATGTAATCCGCGGTCATGTTGCGCTTTATTATCACCGGGTAGCGAACTTTGATTCCTAATATGCCGTAATTTCTTTGTTGTATAGTCTAGGTTTATTCTCTGGTCCGTATGCTGTAATTTAGGCCGGAAGGTTCAGTAGATCTCAGTGTTGTCGGTCTTCAGGCCGGCTCGTTACTCATATGGGCCAAAACGTGGGCCTATAATCAGCTTGGGCCATTAGCAGGTCTAAACCTATAGTAGTTTCCCGCCTTTAACAGGCCATGGGCTACATATTTACTGTAGTGACACTGGGCTTCCTACGGGCCATAGAAACAATGGGCCTTCTACGGGTCGTATCATCAATGGGCCTTAGACGGGCCATATGATCGATTGGCCAAACATGGGCCAAAAACAGACCGCATTATGGCCGTAAACGGGCTAGAGTTGGAGTCGTCCGTTCATGGGCCGACCATAACGGGCCGTCATTAATAGGCCGTATTTGATGACGCTATGAAAATGGTCCAACATGTTAACGGGCCACAAACGGGCCGACTGTAACCACGGGCTAAATTTGGCCCACAAGCAGAAAATGGCAGTAACGGGTCGTAAGTAACCAAATGCTGGAAATGAGCCCAAGAATAAACGGGCCCTGAGAAGGCCGAAAGATAACATGGGCTGCAAACGGCCTAATGGATTAATGGGCCATTAATGGGTATAAAGTGATACACTGTTCATTACGGGCCAGTTTCACCACGGGTCGTTAATGGGCCAAGAGTTACAAAGGGCCTCATCTGGGCCGAAAGACGTCATGGGCCATTGGGCCGGAACTTAAAATGGGCTGGAATCATATTGGACGGCCCAAATGACGCAACTGGGCCTAATTCGGATAGGTTGTAACGGGCCCTGGGTTAGCGGGCTGTAAATGGGCTATATGCGAACAGGCCGTTAACAGGCTTTCCGTGGGCCGGCCCGCCACCTTTTGACCAAGTCAAACGGGCCGGCCTTTTCACAGGAATGGGCCTCTGTTGGGTCGTGCCACGTGTCGACGTATCATAGGCGCCTTCTGTCCAATGAGTGGATGACATCTGTCCCAACGGTGAGCCGACACGTGTTTCCTCCAGCCAATGATGATTTTACACGTGGAAAATCCCCATTGGTCGGGGCTGTTAGCGGGTTATCGGATCCAAAACCGAACCCGATAGCTTAACGGCGTTCCGTTACGGTGGATGCCACGTGTCGGTCACCCTTGACGAAAGCACTTCTGTGACGCGCGATTTATCGTCATGGAAGTGGACACTTCCATGATGATAATTTTGGTAATGTCATGGAACACTTCTACAACAGCACAGGTATGACTATCTTGATTCTGTCAAAAAATTGTCATGGATGTACATGCATGACAAAAAATGCGACCTACTGTGACAAACACGTATCATCACGGAAGTGTATTTTTTTTTGTAGTGCTACGAACGATACGATCAAGCTACTAACTTGAGAGACCCCTTGATAGAACGTCAATCGATCCTATAACCCGGTCTCCAACTACCACCATGAGATCCGTAAAAAATAAAACCTATCAAGGGCAAACCTTTGCCTTGCACATAGTTCACTTGAGCTAGATGATGACGATCTTGACTTCCTCAAATTGGACCACCTTTATTGATTGCATTGGCTTGATGAAGACTAGTTGATTGTTCCCCCATACTCCACTATGGGTGAGCCACTCTTCGACACATCTTCACAAGTCCATTGTCACCAGAATGGACGGCAAGCTTCAAGAACTTGATCTCTTCGTGATGCTCCACTTGAACTTGCACACCGCAATCTTGATGACGATCACCACTTGATGTCATCCTCCATGGGATGTATGATATCTTCCTCTTGATGCAAGTCCATGGACACATACCTAACCCCACACAGAACTCTCACGTAGACCATGGGTTAGTACACAAAGCATAATGGACAATGCTTACCATACCATGAGGCACAATGATACCACTCGGTACATCTTCTATGCTTTGTGTGTTGATCAACTTGAATCACTCTTTATACTTAGTCTTGATCAACCTTGAATCTTTCCAACTTTCTTCATTAGTATGATGATGTGTTGAAGGTAAACATGAATGTTCACACAATCTCTTCTTCAAGACATGCTTTCAATAAGCTCAACTCTCACATGACCAATATTTGGATAATTCCTTGCAAAGCACTTTGGTCAACTCATAAACTCCTTCAAACCAACACATGGACTTCAAGAAGTGCCTATGGACAAATCCTTCAAATATAGCTTAAAGCAACCATTACTCCATAGAGAATGTCATCAATTACCAAAACCAAACATGGGAGCACCACATGTCCTTTCACCGTACCAATCTAGAGGAGATGAAGGAGATTATGCCTCAAGTACATTAGCTACTCGACAGAGGTTATATACGTGAATCCCTTAGTCCTTGTGTTGTTCCTATCATTTTACTGTCGAAAAGGGATGGTATGTTGCGTATGTGTGTTGATTGTAGAGGCATTAATAATATTACTATTCGTTATCGTCATCCTATTCCTAGGCTAGATGATATGCTTGATGAATTGAGTGGCTCTACAATATTCTCCAAAGTTGATTTGCGTAGTGGATACCATCAAATGCGTATGAAATTGGGAGATGAATGGAAAACAACATTTTAAACTAAGTTGGGATTATATGAGTGGTTAGTCATGCCTTTTGGGTTAACTAATGCACCAAGTACTTTCATGAGATTAATGAACGAAGTTTTACGTGCTTTCATTGGACCATTTGTGGTAGTTTATTTTGATGATATACTGATTTATAGCAGATCTTTGGAGGAACATTTGGAACATTTACGTGTTGTTTTTATTGCTCTACGTGATGCACGTTTGTTTGGTAACCTTGGGAAGTGCACCTTTTGCACTGGCCGAGTATCTTTTCTTGGCTATGTTGTTTCCCCGTAGGGAATTGAAGTTGATAAAGCGAAGATTGAAGCTATTGAGAGTTGGCCACATCCCAAAACGGTCACACAAGTGAGGAGTTTTCTTGGCCTCGCTGGTTTATATAGGCGTTTTGTGAGATATTTCAGCACCATTGTTGCACCTCTCAATGAGATTACAAAGAAGGATGTGCATTTTGTTTGGGGTACCGCATAGGAAGAAGCCTTCACGATATTGAAAGATAAGTTGACACATGCTCCATTACTCCAACTTCCAGATTTTAATAAGACTTTTGAGCTTGAATGTGATGCTAGTGGAATTGGATTAGGAGGTGTGTTATTACAAGATGGCAAACCTGTTGCATACTTTTTTTGAAAAATTGAGTGGGCCTAGTCTGCACTATTCTACTTATGATAGAGAATTATATGCTCTTGTTCAGACTTTAGAAACATGGCAACATTATTTATGGCCCAAAGAATTTGTTATACATTCTGAAGTCAAGCCAAACTGAATCATAGTCATGCTAAATGGGTTGAATTCATTGAGACTTTCCCTTATGTCATTAAACATAAGAAGGGTAAAGAAAATGTTATTGCTGATGCAATGTCTCGTCGTTATACTATGCTTTCACAACTTGACTTTAAAATATTTGGTTTGAAGACCATCAAAGATCAATATGTGCATGATGCTGATTTTAGAGATGTAATGCAGAATTGTAAAGAAGGAAGAACATGGAACAAGTTCGCCGTTAATGATGGATTTGTGTTCCGTGCTAACAAGCTATGCATTCCAGCTATCTTCGTTTGTCTTTTGTTGTTGCAGGAGGCGCATGGAGGAGGATTAATGGGACACTTTGGCATGAAGAAGACGGAGGATGATGTACTTGATGCACATTTCTTTTGGCCAAAGATGAGACGGGATGTTGAGCGTTTTGTTGCTCGCTACACTACATGTCAAAAAGCTAAGTCACGACTCAATCCTCATGGTTTATATATGCCTTTGCCTATACCTAGTGTTCCTTGGGAGGATATATCTATGGACTTTGTTTTAGGTTTACCTCGAATAAAGAAGGGGAGGGATAGCATATTTGTTTTCGTGGATAGATTCTCGAAAATGGCACACTTTATACAATGTCATAAAAGCGATGCTGCTGCTAATGTTGCTGATGTGTTCTTTCGTGAAATTATTCGCTTGCATGGTGTCCCAAATACAATTATTTCAGATCATGATACTAAATTTCTTAGCCACTTTTGGAGATGTTTGTGGGGTAAGTTGGGGACTAAACTGCTTTTTAGTACTACATGTCACCCCCAAACTGATGGACAAACTGAAGTAGTCAATAGAACATTGTATACTATGCTTAGGGTTGTTTTGAAGAATAACCTTAAAATGTGGGAAGAATGCTTGCCTCATACTGGATTTTCTTATAATCGTTCACTGCATTCTACTACTAAGATGTGTCCTTTTGAGATTGTGTATGGTTTTCTACCTCGTGCACCCATTGATTTGTTGCCTCTTCCATCTTCGGAGAAGGTTAATTTGATACAAAACAACATGCTGAATTGATCTTAAAATGCATGAGTTAACTAAGGAAAACATTGAGCGTATGAATGCTAAATACAAACTTGCTGGAGATAAGGGTAGAAAATGTGTTGTCTTTGCACCTGGAGATCTTGTTTGGTTACATATGTGTAAGGATATGTTTCCTGATTTGCGCAAATCAAAGCTAATGCCACGTGATGATGGTCCTTTTAAGGTGTTAGAGAAAATAAATAATAATGCATATAAATTTGAGCTGCCTGCAGATTTTGGGGTTAGTCCCACTTTTAACATTGCAGATTTGAAGCCTTACTTGGGTGAGGAAGATGAGCTTCCGTCGAGGATGACTTCACTTCAATAAGGGGAGGGTGATGAGGACACCACTACCATAGTTACACCCACAACCCCTGCTATTACATACATGGGACCAATTACTAGAGCTTGTGCACGCCAATTAAATTACCAGGTACTTTCGTTTCTTGGTAACGATTCTAATGTTCACGAGAATATGATACTGGCTAAATTGGATACATTTGTTTTTCTTTCAAATGAAGGGTCTAGCTTGGACAAGAAGGATGAACACTGCAGTATGATCAAGCATGGAGATGATGGCATGCGCAAGGGGAACAAGAACGAAGTTTCTGGTGGAGTTTTCAGCATTTTGGAGCCACCATGATGACGTACAAGTGCATGGACGAAATATACAAGATGCCATTTCATAAATTCGCCCATAGGTTAATATAGGTGTTATGCCACCTTATTTTTGGGCCAGGCCCATGTAATTTCGAATACTACATATAGGCTATTTTGTAGAGTCCGTATTGTAGGGGAAACGACTCAGGAGGTGTTTTAGTCCCACCTTGCCAGGGGGGACGAAATCCCCTCTCTTTCGCCCTACAAATACAGCCCTTAGGGCACCGTTTAGACTTTGGGTTTTGTTTAGATTAAAGTTCGCCATAGCTGCAACTCACGGACTTCGTTTGTGTTCAACGACCAGACCAAGACGTCACAGAACCCCACTTTCATCAATAAAGCTTTCCTCTTATATTCGCAATATACAGATTGCAATTTCAGTTTCTTGCTTGTTCTTCGTTTGCGTGCAGAAAACAGACCCTTGTGGTCAGGTTGATCGTGCTCCGGCATGGTCAATAACCTCTCGAAGTTGGTTTAGCGATTGCTAAGGCGCGACGTCCTCGCACATTCGTAGTCGGATCGTCAAAGTCTACTCCACCAAAAATGATAGCCACCATCTCATTGAAAGACAGGACACCTTCGCCTCTATCAAGGAGGAATGTGTTTGTCAAGCTAGCTAGCTAGCAGCTCATTAGCCCATGCAATCGAATGTTCTCATTGATGTTCTCCTAGAGCGCGCACTGTCCACAACTTGATGAGCTCAGCAATCTCACTGTATGCATATCTCTCATCCCAAAGATCTCCATGGAAGACTTGTGTGTTTCTTGCATTCCAAAGGGCTACGACACAAGCTTCAAAGTAGATTTGCCACAACTTTCCAGATCTAGCCACTGGCTACTCGAAGAGAAGGAAGTCTTGGGCAGTTGGAGAAGCGGTGGCTAGTTCACATAGGCTCAATTTGGTCAAAACAGCTCCAGCAAGCTTGCACCTAAGCAGAATGTGATTCATATTCTCTGTAGCTGGGCATATGTCACATCCATTGCGAGTCACAATTTTGGTCCAGTGTTTCTTCAACATGTTATCCCTCGTATTGTGTCTGTCCCTCAAAGCAAACTAGAAAAAAAATTAGAGTTTGTGTGGAATGATCCTATCCCGGATAATTGGTGCAATCATACATGTTCTTCCTCTGAATGTGACAAGCTTATAGAAGTATGCAGTAGTGAGTTGTTTGTCATCTGTGAGAGGCATTCTGGCGTCAGGTACATCTACTCGTGGATGAATAGTGGCCAGTATTTCATTAAGTGCATCCAGCTCTTGTGTCGCCCCGAGGGTTAGGTTTGGATGCAGTTGAAGATCCCAGTGGCCCTCACAGAATTAGGATTCCACCATGCAGAATTCGGACATTGAGAAAGTGATTAGCGTTGGGAAGGTAAACTTAAGGCGGCCACAGTCAAGCCAAAGGTTATACCAGAAGGAAACCGTAGATCCATCACCAAGCATGCATCTAGTAGCCTCCATAACCAGCTATAAGGAGGACTTTAAGCCACGCCAAATTGCAGTATCTCGACTATGGTCATAACAAAAGAGCTCCTTCTGGTCGTACTTCACGACAAACCATTTGTAGCACGGGACCTCGGTGTTGTTTAAGATCTTAACCATAAATCTGCCTATCATTGCCATGTTGTGTGCCTAAAGATCTCGTACTCCCAACCCCTCCAATTATTATGGGCAACGTGACCTGCTCCCATACCACAAGACACTGGCCCCCCTTATCACTATTATTTCCTTGCCACAAAAAGCCTCTCAAAATCTGTTCTAGCTTCTGGATGGACTGCTTGGGCCATAAGAAATAGCCCATGCAATAGTTGGGGATTGCTACAAGGATAATAACCTGAATAATAAACAACCCCAATTCCATGAGGAAATAAGTTGCTTGATCTTTATGTGGTCATGCGATGATCACGGATAATGGTTGTGATGACGGGAAAATGGCAGGCGTGAAAATACGCGTTCACGTCATTGATACAGAATGAATAATTTAAATGCATAAATGCATACAATAAAAATAGGATCAAACATTGCAGGTACTTTATTTCCAGAACTCTTACATTTACACAAAAGATTTGTTAATTACATCTCCGTAGAGAAAACCCCTGATTAAGAATTCCAACTATCCTATTACATAGAATTGCATCACACGAGTACTACAAAATGTAGAAATAAAAGAAGACTACAAAATGTAGAAATAAAAATCCTCCTCGCTGTCTTCAACGTCGGCGTACTCAGAAAGCCTTGAACTTCGTCTATGCTAACATATGCGTTGCATAACATTCATGATTTGACAATATTCATTCATATAGCGCGTTCATGCCTAGCGCATTAACCATCACAAATATGTAGTGGTTGTCTTTTTAGTCATATGAAGATCTATTTAATGGTTAACTAGCCGGGCTAACGTGCGTATGTGCAATATGGGGCATAACTCTTTTTATGAGTTAATTTTGACATGCATGTGATTTCTATGTGCATGCCTGAAATGGCGGAATATTTAATTTACTTTATAGCAACGTATATAGCGTTGCACCGAGCCATCATATGCGAGGGCTATATGAAATTTGGTGATGACATATTCAATTGCACTATGCCATGTTTAGTGCAATCAACATAGGCTATGACCCTAATAATCTTTTAGTTTTGTGGATGCATTCACCTATATGAGAGGAATGCATGATTTAATTTTAATCTGTATGAGGGATTCTTTTATGACATATGAGTTATGCTTAAATACTAGTTTTGCTAGTCTCAAACATATCATATATGGGCATGTGACTAAGTGAATCTAGTCAAATATTTATATAACTTCGGATTTGCGGTGCATGAGAATATTTTATGAAGTTTCACTTCACTTGTATTAGTACTAACATCATGTAGCAACATTGTGCCCATGCGTAGCATAACCAAGTGAAGTATGTTGATTTCTTGTTGCTTGTATTATCACCAACGTAGCACAAACTGTATGCTCGTAGTGTAACCAAACAGAAGTATATATATCAGTTTATATTTTGCATGGACATGATGAAGTATATGACAATTCTCAAAGTCTAGATATATGACCCTAAACTATGAAAAGCAAAAGTCATGTATAATGAGTTGTCATGGCTTTGTGTCACATGGGTTTTCACTAGTATAAAATCCGAACGTATAATGCTACTTCTTGAGACTAATGAACATATAGTCGCATGTTCCAATTTTACACTCTATACTGATGCATTTAGGGGTCTAGCCAGACTATAAATTATATGGAAGAAACATATGTGAATTTCCAACAAAATAGGACTTTATGAAACCAAATCAATATGAGCTTTATTTCTATTTCTATCCTTGATTTGTATCAACATGGGATGCAAGATCACCATGAGACGAAATCAAGATGGACATATTTTTATTCTTGAATTGTATCAACATGGGATGCAAGATCGCCATCAGACCAAAACAAGATGAGCATAATTTTTTGGTCTTGACTTGTATCAACATGGAGATGCAAGATCACCATGAGACCAAAACAAGAAGAATTTTAGTTGCATCGTGTGCACTTAGTTTGCATCATTATAGGATTGAGGAGTGATATATGACCACTAGGCATCTCATGCATTATCTTGATTTGTATCAGCATGGGATCAAGATCGCCATGAGACCGAATCAAGCACAAATCACATGGGTAGCACCGAACATATATGAGGTGTACGGTGGAAGCAAAGCATCATCCATCAAGAGGTGAGGGAAAATATAGCCATGAATCTCACCTCTCCCTGGATTCCCTCACGTACTTGTGAAGTGATGATGCAGATGAGCAGCCGCCGGTATATGTAGCTTGTGGATGTCGGACGGCCGGAGGCAAGCAGTGCAGACGACGAGCGGACGAACGGCGACTAGCCGACCGGCGACGAGTGCGTAGACGACGGCAAGTGGACGACCGGCGACGACGATGACGAGCGGACGGCCGGTGGCGAAGACGGCGAGCAGACGAACGGCCGGCGAGTGGACGGCCGGCAGCGACGGCGGCGTTGCAGCGTATGTACATGCGTGATAGATCGATGGATGGGTCTTCAGCAGCCTTGGCAACGTTGTGTGCTAGCCTTTATATAGGTGGCCAGCGCCTGAGACGAACGCACGCACGTACTGGAGGTCGTGTGCAGGAACGTGGGAGTGGTGGACGTGGTGGCTGATTGTACGCCGAGTCTCCTCGGTGGATTTCTTAATATCTATTTGATTAAAGTAGCTAAATTAGGCTATTAGTTCTCTTTGCATGGGTTAGCAGTCCGGGAGACATCCGTATGTGTTTGGGCCATGGGCTGGGTAATTAGTCCATTACTTCTTAATCTTGCCGCATAATTAATCTAGACATAACAATGCATGCACGTTGATAGTACTTGCACCATGCATGCACGTTGCCATTTGTATACGTGGGCTAGCTAGGCCAAATTAATTGTAGTGACATGGGAAATCATTTTTTCATTGATATTTATATGACGGCTTGATATTTTCTTTATACATCGTCGCGCGTTATATTATTTTACGCGAACATTACTGTGCTAATATTTTTTTTAGCGATGACAGAATAATGCTCGTAAATATGATATAAAATTTTGGCAATATTAGCGTCGTCTATGAAACTTTGAATTTGCTTAAACGTTGGAACTTCGCTGCTGATGATGGCGTATGTGTATGAAAGTCATATGTCCTCTAATTTATACGATGATATGGCTCATTTTCTTCCCTTTTATTTTCGGGTCTTTTATTTTATCATTGTATTTTTTATCCATGTATTCGGCAATTCACTTTTTTGTTTTTATCATTTTATGTAAATGATTTTATTTGAATTATGCGTCATATTTTACTTTTGGCCGAAATCGGTGTCAACAGGTTGAGCTCTTGGTGGATATGTGATGATCATGATGGTGTCATTGATAACGATATTGGTTAATCATGAGGTGATCGTGTGATGATCACAACGGTGAGATTGATACCTATGGTGGTTATGAGATAACCTCAGAGATGAGTAGGTTGGTCCATGAGACCTAAAACGCCGACTCCCATGCATGCTAGTTCTAATATCATCATGTTCATATCATGATTAACATGTACATGCCATGTTCACTCTCATGTTGTTCTAGTAGTATCATGTTCATCATTAATAATTAACATGTAATTGCCATGCTATGGTCTGTCTTGATTGCTTTTGGTTGGTGTGAGCTTGCGAGTACACTCAAAGTACTCACCTAACGTGTCATGTTGGATTGCAGGTGATGCCGTGATTGATTGTTTGTCGAGGATCCCAAGTCTGCGAGCTAGGACGTGTCCCAGCCAGAGTCTCTGCGGAGCGGAGTCCATCATCGTCGTCGCTGTTCCGCTGCTATATATTATTTCGCTGTTAGCATAGAGCTACCTTAGCTGGCGTAGCGTCGCCGTGCCGATGTAAACCTTTGTAATATCCGAACTCTTGTACCCATATTATTTGTAACAAGAGTTGTTCTGTTTTATGCCAAGCAGTGTCGTATTCCAGAAGGCTTGATCTCTGTGCTGAAATACAGGGTGTTCCGGTTCCTTGAGCCGGGTGCCACACTTCCCAAGCAAAAGCTTTTGCATCAACACCAGGCTTGATTACATCTCCCACCATACCTACAATCTTTTTCGGCCATGGATATCAGAGGTTGAAAGGTGGATTAATAATTGGCACCCAGAATTGCATCCTCCCAAACTTTCAGTCCGATGGCCATGATTGAACATCAAACAATGTCAAAACCGGACAATTCAAAAGTAACGAGCAAAGAGTCGATGGCGACGAATCCATCCGAGTTAATTTGGAGCGGCATGTGCTGGTGAAAGTACGATTATTTTGGAGTAACATTTCACAAATTTCATGTTGGGAGCGGCATCCCCTGAAATGTACCCCAATTTTCCACTTTGCATTTTTTTTTCCTGAAGAACTAATCCTGAGCGTCCATCCACGACCCAACGGCGCTACCGGCCAACGGTAGGACGCATGATACGAGTTCTTTTTTCTCCCATCCTCTTCGGCTTTCTTCCTCCTCGCTCGCCTCTTTCTTTGTCCCGGATCCTTCCTTCGTTCCGCCAATTTCAGAAAATTTTGGCAGCTTGGGCAAACAATTGCTAGTGTGCTCAACCTTGAGGATCAGTAGCGGGGACAGGAGATGATCACGCGAGCAAAGCTGGTGGAACAGCTGCGGGAGCACCAGATCCGGTCGGCGCAGTCATACTCCGCGGCCCTCGCCGTCTTCTCCCCCAACCCCCACATCGCCTCCAGGTCCGGTCCCCCTCTTCTTGATTTCTTGTTTATCCTAGCATCTGCTGCGACGCTCTTCAAAATTCACGCGGTTTGGTTTCAACTGAATGCCCCTTTTGGGTGCTCGTCGGTTGAACATGAGGATTGGTCGGATTCGCGCGGTATAGATTGCAGCTCATGCTGTGTACTTTTGCTTCCTTGATTATATGGATCTTCGCTGATTTGTATAGCTTGCCGGTGACGACAGGAAGGGATTTTAATTACCTTTATTATTTGGGAATTATGTGATATGGTTATGAGAAGATATTAATTGAGTGGGAAAAGCATAATCTTTTCTGCTAATTAGAGGTAAAATCGTTCAGTTAGAGGCATAATAGCAAACAAAAGGCAGGGAATTCGAGGTTTTGCAAGATCTGCTCTGAGTACTAGTGCTGTTGAGGAGCGTGTGCATGGACTAATGTCAAGCTGGAGGCATCATCTGAAGAGCTATTAGTTTATATAAGGCTTTACACGCATCAAGACAATTGCAAAGCTACTATGCTTAATTAACATTTGGTTAGAACTTGTGAATTGCTTGGGTTGCTTTAGAAGCGAAGCCCTCCCAAAGATGGAGTATTAACAGCAACACTGTTGAATAAGAACTTTCTGTAGGGTTTTCATTGTTTGTCGGGTTCCTGTTGCTGAGTCAATAATGCTGCAATGGACGGATAAAAGGAAGAATAAGCTGAGTGCCTTCACTATCATAACTACTCACTAGTGTCAAAAACGCTCTTATATTATGGGATGGAGGGAGTATATGAGTAAAACTTGGCACCGTCTGCAGCAGACACACCTACATTCAGGACACCTGCCCTACGTCAAGGTTTGGTCTAAAACACAGTTGTCCTCACTTGGCTGCTAATTGAACCTGGAGACTGACCTGGCCCTAAATCGAAGGTCAAGCCGAGCCCAAGTCGCTTTATTGTGGGCTAGGCCATGCTAAGTTTTCTCAAGTCTAACTTGCCACTTACCACTTAGATGCATCATGCATAGATTTCGAAACGAAAATGCTAAAAATCTGACGTTAGATTTTTATACATGGCAAATCGAACCGTTTTCATGGCAATTTATATTGGTGAGAGGATGGCAATTTTAGTTTGCAAGCATGACAATTTTCCTGGCAATAAATGAACTGAGGCGGATTTGCCATGCTCACCAACTAAACTTGCCATTCTCGATGAACACAACTTGCCATGAAAAATGTTCGATTCGCCATACCAAAAAATCTGACATTCGCTGGATATTTTGGTCCTTTCGAAATGCGCTTAGTCTGTTGGAATGCTACATTGCTTAGCACTGCTTGCCTGTGTTTTACGTGGTGTACAGAGAGTGTGTAAGAGGATATGACTGCGTCAAGTAACATACTGCAGTTCATACAGACCGCCAGAGTACACCATCTCAGGTTATGGTCTGTTGTGTTTGCTACTTAGGGCTACTGAACTGTGGAATGGCTGTAACACCACATTCTCTAAAAGTAGAAAACCCTCTGCTGCTATGACAAGATCAAAGATAAATGCACAACTAATGCTTTCTATCTCATCTGTAACACCACATTCATTAGGACTCACTTATGCCATTGTCCTCTATCTCATCTGTTTATTCCTTTATTGCTTGCTTACATTTTCTTTACTTTAGTACCTTGCTTGCATTCTCCACTTTGCTGCATATAATCTCCTTTTTTCCTGGCTGCCTTTTTGCTTTTGTAAACCTGACTTTCATATTTTGGCCCGGCAGGTCCTTTTTTGAGTATAAAGGTAGAGATCACTCTATCTCAATTTTAAAAAAAATCCATACAACCCATGTTTGAAGCATGTTTGATTGCATCACATGTTACACAGCATGGCAGCGACTTAGTGTCGACATGGCATTTCACATAGTCCCCTATGCCAGGCCTAGATGACAGCCATGTTACTTTTCCATTACTGCCTATTGATGGATGGATTAAAATTGTACACATCACATAGTGCATACTTAGTGGTCCGCCCAAAATAAGTCGTCACTTGACCTAAGCAGGAATGTGATACAGATTTAGGGACATTTAATCAAATTCTTTCCACGCAGGACATAACAGCACCTTTTGTACTGTTTGATAACCAGAATACTGGTCTTGAATTGGGGGTTTAATTTAGAGGGGTCATATAACTAATCTGGAGAAGCCATTTCTTTCCTTGCCTATTCTTTGAAAGAAATTCAAATAGTGAACTTGAAATTGGCATTAGAAGAAACTTGTGGTACTCCTATTAGAAGGAAGAGGACATTTCTATTCCTATTGCCTGTGATAATGTGTTTTGCTTGGCAGTGTGAGGCTTTGCTGGTTGCCCCCTCACTCCTGTTTCATAATCGCATATCTTTAGAAATACTAGTCTTTTCTATTTAAGAAGTTGCCATGAGTTAATGTTGTTGACAAGGGTGGGAAGTTGATAATTCGCATGACTAGCAAAGCCAGTTCTGAGCATAACGCAAGTTTGCCAGCAATCTAGCTAGACATAAACAGCCATGGCGCCATGTAAAGTCAGCTAGGTTAAACACTGCAAGAATGTGAGTCCCGTGATCAGTCTGAACCTGTGAGGAAAGTGTACTTTCTAGAATAACAGATAATTACAGCTCAAGAGAATAAGTATGTTTTGTTCTGTTAGCATGAAAGAAGCCTCTAGTAAAGGAAAAAAAAAGGTTAATGGTCTTATGTTTATTTCTTCTCAGTTCTGTTCTATTTTTCACTAAGTTTTGACATGGTCTATTTAAATGAGTAAACCACGCTGCATAAAAAGCTCAATGCAAATTTGATGACTTGCCAATTGTTCAATATGGCTTTACAAAACATGATACAAGACTATGCACATAGAGGGTAGCGACTCAGAAGTCATTACAAATCTTATGCTCGGAATATTGCTGCTTTCATGCATGTCTTTCAATAGAAAATTGCAGGATTCGACTATTTTTAACTTTACACCTCTCAGGAACAATTGGGCCAAATTAGGAACACTATTTTAGCACAAATAATTTCAAGCAGTCTGCATTTGATGACATTTGCTTATGCTTAGCATCGAAGTATAAATGTTTGTGCTTTCGGTGCAAGTAACTTCAATGTACATTTTATGAATATATGTTTCATATCTACTCGAATGGGAAGCACTAACCTTCCGGTTCCAATGGTTCACCAAAGCTAAAACTAAAACTTGAATTTGGAGCATGTCCAAACAAAATACTGTACTGATCTGCATGTAAAATTGGATTGACAAATGGTCGTTCCCACAAGCATCCCATAAAGTACATCAAGTTTGAAGTTCAAAATCTGGACAGATTCGTGACACTCCATACTTAGTTGATACTTTGCCGTGTCACCAATTTCTGGAGTGAAAACATATTTGGTACTTAGTTTTATCTAATCGATGCATATCACTCAATAAACCATTTTAAATTTCTGTCTGCAATATTTGTGGCATTTTCACACATAGATCTTTCACTGCCTATGCATTGTATTAAGGCTCATAACATTTTCAAAAGCTAGTGGGGTTGCTAATATATGTTGTGCTAGGTATAGCCATCTCATTTGGTGCACCGCATTATGAACATACTTATAGTTCCATTCCAGTTGTCATTCTGGTTCAGTGTTTGGCATGATGGAACGTTTTCGTACTGGAGTGTTCCAGCGTTCCGTTCTGGTTTTCAAAATTTTGTATGGATATACTTTTTTAATATATACACGTGAGGAACACATACCATAAAAAACTGATGAGGAACACTAGATGAGAAGAAAGAAAACACATGCCAGATCTGTTTGGCTACTTCTAGATGCTTCCACTCTAGTGTAGTATTTCTTTCCTTTTCTTTTCTATCCTACCTACTGTTTTCTAGAGTCTTCTAGTTGTGAGTAGCTATGAGTAGAATGGTGAAACTTACATAATGTTTTCTAGAGTATTCCAGCTATAAGTAGAAGTATGTGAAGGCTTCCCAAAGCCCTATAAATAGAGGTCCTCGCCTCTACTTTGGAGGCAGACTATGTACCCCTACCTATAATAGAACTTGTTGTTCTTATCTAAGATCTTGGAGTAGATCTTGTGCCCTAGGAGTTCTGGATTGAACTCTTGCTGCCCTATCAACCTACATTCGCCTCTAGAGCGATATCTAGCGCAGCACGTTGAAGCTGTTCCTTCAACACTTGTGCTATACACATTGTAGCAGCAAGGTGGAGTTGCTCCTCCACAAACTTTGTGCTGCTTCAGGTGGTATCAGAGCCTCGTTGACCCATACTAGTTCTTGTTGTCCTCTTCGAGAGTAAGTTGCAGCAAGCAATGGAGCAATTGGAGAAGAGGATGGATGCTGCGGAACAACAAATCAAAGAGCTGCGTGAAGATCTTAATCGGAGATTTGGTCAGCTGGTTGAGATGATAAGAAAGGGTGTCCCCCCTACTACCAATGAAGGAGATTCATCTAAAGAAGAGGAAGATGTTCATCAAGGAAGAAGGAGAGGTAATCTTGGAGCAAGACCGCCACGACAACATGTTGTTCAACGTGCTTCAAGAAGGCCAATTTATGTTGAAGCTTCTGAAGGTGAAGAATATGATGATGCCCTTGAAGAAGCAGATCTCTACGCATATCGGAGAGTACCCAACCCTACATATGCAAGAGATACATACAAGGTAAAAGCTGAGATCCCAACTTTTAATGGAAATGTTGATATTGAAGGGTGCCTAGATTGGTTATATGAAGTGGAGACTTTCTTTGAGGTCATGGAGGTTCCGGAAGATCGTAGAGTTCCTTTGGTCGCATACAAGCTGAAAGGAGGAGCCGGTGCATGGTGGCATCGCGTTCAAGAGGAGCGCAGGCTCAGAGGAGAACCTCGTGTTAGAACTTGGCGACAAATGAAAGGCCTCTTGAAAGGGAGATTTTTGCCCGCTGATTATGACCAGATCCTATTTATCCAATTTCAAAATTGTGCTCAAGGAAATAGGACTGTTTCAGATTACACGGAGGAGTTTCTAAGGCTACAAGTGAGGTGCAACCTTGCTGAAACTGAAGAGCAACAAGTTGCAAGGTACATCAATGGTCTCAATGATGCTATTCAAGATCGATTGATGATGCAACAAATCTGGTCCGTTGATCAAGCACAAGCTCTAGCCTTAAAGGCAGAGAGGTTTGTGAGGATGAGAAAGACAACTAAGGCTCCATATCCTCCATATCCTCATACCGAAGGCTCATCTAGGAGCCAACCTAATAGAGTGGAAGAAAATACCACTCCACCAAAGACAAAACAGCCCATCCCGAAGCAAACTAGAGGCAAGGGTAAGGCAAATGAAGGCCCAAAGTGCTATTAATGTGGTAAAGAGGGACACATATCCAGCGGCTGCCCACTAAGGAAATTTGTTAACACGACTATCCATGATGGTGAAAGCGATGAGGAAGAATATGAATCTGAAGATGTAGACGGACAAGAGGTTTGTCAAGAAGGTGAAGAGGTGGTATGTGTGATCCAGCGTGTCCTATGTTCCACACCACAACTCGATGACACACAACGGAAGAAAATATTTGAGAGCAAATGCACGGTGAATGGCAAGGTATGCAAACTAGTGATTGATAGTTGCAGCTGCGAGAATCTTATCTCCCAGAAGTTGGTGGACCATTTAAAGCTTGAAACCCATGATCATCCAAATCCCTACACTATTGGATGGATCAAGAAAGGAGTGAATATGAGGATCACCAAACAATGCAACCTGCCACTTTCTTTGGGTAAGCATTATCGCTCAAATGTGTTGTGTGATGTGGTTGACATGGATGCCAGCCATGTTCTTCTTGGGAGGCCTTGGCAATTTGATGTGGATACTACACACAAGGGCAAGGAAAATTCTTACTCTTTCATTTGGAACAAAAGAAGGATCATTATCTTACCAAACAAACCCGAAGGTAATACCTCTAAGGAGGAGGGGAAAACTATGTTAACTATCTCCCATACCTCTCATGAGTTTATGGAAGACTTGAAGGAGGCAGATTTGTGTGCTGCACTTGTTGTAAAGGGAGAAGAGCACCTGACTGTTGAAATTCCAGCAAAGGTACGTGGTTTATTGGCAGAATTTCAGAACATACTTGGGGAGCCACATGGCTTGCCACCGATGAGAGGAATTCAACATAGAATTGACTTAATTCCGGGAGCAAGTCTTCCTAATCTTCCACACTATCGAATGAGCCCAAAGGAGCATGATATATTGAAGGAGAAAGTGGAGGAATTGTTGCAAAAGGGGCACATTCGAGAAAGTATTAGCCCATGTGCTGTACCAGCCCTACTCGCGCCAAAAAAAGATGGATCTTGGCGCATGTGTACGGACAGTAGAGCCGTTAACAAGATCACCGTAAGGTATAGGTTCCCTATTCCCCGTCTGGATGATATGTTGGATCAGCTTAGTGGAGCAAGAGTGTTCACAAAGCTAGATTTAAGAAGTGGATATCATCAAATCCGTATAAGACCCGGGGATGAATGGAAGACCGCCTTCAAGACAAAGGAAGGGTTGTTTGAATGGCTAGTCATGCCATTTGGACTCTCAAATGCACCAAGTACCTTTATGCACTTAATGAATCAAGTCCTTAGACCCTTCTTATCCCACTTTGTTGTGGTCTATTTCGATGACATCTTGATCTATAGCAAGGATGAGGATGAACACTTTGATCACATTCGGAAGGTGCTAGAAGTACTAAGGGAAAATGAGCTCTACGTCAACTTGAAGAAATGTGTTTTCCTGCAAACACAACTTCTTTTCCTAGGATTCGTCATAACATGTGACGGCATTCGTGTTGATGATTCTAAGGTTGAAGCAATTCGAGAATGGCCAACTCCTAAGACCATTTCTGAGGTAAGAAGCTTTCATGGCCTTGCAACTTTCTATAGGCGATTTGTTAAGAATTTCAGCACTATCATGGCACCAATTACCGAGTGTTTGAAGAAAGGAAAGTTCCAATGGGCAGAAGCAGCTGAAGCTAGTTTCAATGAGATTAAACAAAAGCTATCACAAGCTCCTGTCTTGGTACTACCTGATTTCAACAAGACTTTTGAGTTGGAGTGTGATGCAAGTGGAGTAGGCATTGGAGCTGTCCTATCTCAAGAAAGGAAGCCCATTGCTTTCTTTAGTGAGAAGTTAAGTGAAGCTAGACAGAAATGGAGTACCTATCAGCAAGAATTATACGCCGTTTTCAGAGCGTTGAAAACTTGGGAAGTCTATTTGCTGCCTAAAGAGTTCATTGTTTATAGCGACCATCAATCCTTGAAGCATTTTAGAAATCAAAAGCATGTTGACCGCATGCTAGCAAGATGGGCAGCATATCTTGAGAGGTTTAACTATCTCATCGTGCATAAATCTGGAATAACTAACAGAGTGGCCGATGCTTTGAGTCGTCGTGCATGCCTCTTGACTTCTTTTGAAGCTGAACTTCCGGGCATGGGTCAAATAAAGGAGTTGTATGAGGGTGACGAAGACTTTGGCCATGTTTGGGTAAAGCACGCAAGGGGCCAACCATTAGGTGATGACTATTTGATGCAAGATGGATATCTCTTCAAAAATGATCGTTTGTGCATTCCAAGAAGTTCTCTACGTGACAAGCTGGTTAGAGAGCTCCATTCAAGTGATCTTAGTGGCCATGTTGGACGGGACAAGACTATCGCTAACCTGGAAGCTCGCTACTTTTGGCCACAACTAAAGAGAGATGCTGGAAAGTTCGTTCAACGGTGCCACGTATGTCAGACCTGCAAAGGCCAAGTCCAGAACACAGGGTTATACATGCCTTTGCCTGTTCCTGTTGCTCCATGGGAGGACATTTCTATGGACTTCGTCTTGGGCTTGCCAAGAACAAGACGAGGAAGTGATGCTGTATTTGTGGTCGTGGATAGATTCTCTAAGATGGCTCATTTCATCCCATGCCGCAAGACAACGGATGCTCATCATGTGGCAAACCTATTCTTTCGAGAAGTGGTCAGACTTCATGGAGTTCCAAGGTCCATTGTCTCAGACCGTAATAGCAAGTTTCTTGCTGCATTTTGGCTCACTTTGTGGAAGCAATTCAACACTGAATTGAAATTTTCTAGCACTGCTCATCCACAAACAGATGGACAAACGGAAGTGGTGAACAAGTTTTTGGGTAATCTGATCCGTTGCATTTGTGGAGAAAGAAAGGGGCAATGGGATTTGGCTTTATCTCTTGCAGAGTTCTCCTACAATAACTCCAAGCATAGATCCACAGGAAGGAGCCCTTTTTCCATTGTCTACACTAAAGTTCCAACACATGTGGTGGACCTGGTGAAGCTGCCATCAAGGGGAAACTCAAAATCAGCATTGTCCTTTGCTGATAATTACACCGAGTTATTTGAAGAGATTCGCGGCGCTTTGGAAGCACAAAATCAGAAATATAAACAACTTGCTGATTGCAAAAAGAGGCCAAAATCATTCCAAGTCGGTGATAAGGTGATGGTATACCTCCGAAAAGAGAGGCTGCCTTTAGGTGTTAAAGGGAAACTTAGGCAGCGAAGGTATGGGCCCTTCTCTATCATGAGGAAGATAAATGATAATGCTTATGTGATAGATCTTCCAAGTGACATGGGTATCTCCAACACTTTCAATGTTGCGGACTTGACTCTCTACCATCCAGAAAAAGCGCTCTATGAAGATAACTCGAGGGCGAGTTCCAAACAACCAGGGGAGAATGATGAGGAACACTAGATGAGAAGAAAGAAAACACATGCCAGATCTGTTTGGCTACTTCTAGATGCTTCCACTCTAGTGTAGTATTTCTTTCCTTTTCTTTTCTATCCTACCTACTGTTTTCTAGAGTCTTCTAGTTGTGAGTAGCTATGAGTAGAATGGTGAAACTTACATAATGTTTTCTAGAGTATTCCAGCTATAAGTAGAAGTATGTGAAGGCTTCCCAAAGCCCTATAAATAGAGGTCCTCGCCTCTACTTTGGAGGCAGACTATGTACCCCTACCTATAATAGAACTTGTTGTTCTTATCTAAGATCTTGGAGTAGATCTTGTGCCCTAGGAGTTCTGGATTGAACTCTTGCTGCCCTATCAACCTACATTCGCCTCTAGAGCGATATCTAGCGCAGCACGTTGAAGCTGTTCCTTCAACACTTGTGCTGTACACATTGTAGCAGCAAGGTGGAGTTGCTCCTCCACAAACTTTGTGCTGCTTCAAAAACAATGAAAAAAACTATGGGCAAAAGGGATAAATGGTTGGCTGGTGCACTGCCTGTCGCATCAAACTAGTGTGCATGCCGTCTCCTTGCAAGAGCAAGAGGTCTCTATAGGCCCATATTTGCAAAGGATTACAGGCCCAATATTCCCTGCCCTTTTCTAGCAATTATTACAACGTGGAATCTCCCAGGTGATGGTAAGAATCAGTTTGGCTGTTGCCTTTATAAAGAAACATCAGCAGAGCTGTCTGTATGGACCGGTACCAGTACAGCCGGCCAGAATGGCTAGAATTTCATCTGGTACGGGATGTAGGCTTCTGCATACCGCTTTGGTCATGACGATCCGGCGATTTCAGCTGGGACTGAATGGAACTAATAAGTTTGATTATTAGGCCATGTGGTTTGCATTCAAATTAATCATGTAATGTTAGAGGAAACAAAGAATCATGTAATTATTCAGAATAAGCTTCTTTTGTTGATAATAATTGCATTTGGATTAATCGCTAAAACGGAGTAGTTCCATATCCCTTATCTCCTAGAATGAACATTGAACAGTATCATATTAAACCAAATTTGTAATGATATCTGAACTTAGCTCATGGTAGGATGAAGGAAAGAGAAGTTGAATTCAAAGTAGTGCAGTTTCATGTAACGAGCCTGGGGATATACAATTTGCAAACCCTGGCTGATTTCGAAGCACACACTAGCATGCAGAGAGTGTTTAGCTGATGCAAATGCGCTCTGTTGTATCTGCAAAATTTAAATGCTACTCCCTCGATTCACAAATACAAGATGTTTTGGACATTTCAATCTGGACTCCATATGAATTAAAATGGGTGAACAAACACACTAAAACGTGTCTGTATACATCTGATTCAGAAAAAAAAGTTGGAACATGTTATATTCGTGTGAATGGAGGGAGTAGCTATCAAGTTCGAACTAGCCTAAAGGAAGTAGTATTGTCAATGCAATGTGCTCTAGTTATTTACAGTTCTGAAATATAAGCTGATCTCATTTTGGTTATTAAAAAACGACCATTATGGTTATCCTGCTTATGCTCTAGTTAAAGACCAGCCTACTTGCTTATTGCCATTTGATTCAGTTTTACCTAATCCCGTGTTCTTTCCTCTTTCAGGCGGGACCTGAGGGTGGCTCTCCTCTATGCCTTTTTGTTCTGTTTTCTCATGGTGTCGTGCTATGCTGCACTTTACCTGAAATGGTTCAAGCTCTCGTCCCTCTTTGTAATTCTCGGAATCCTTCTCCCAGTAAGTCTCAAAATCTCTAGGCATAGAAGGCTCAAAAGGAAAAGAGAGCGAAGATTGCTGTTGCCCTTGTCCATGTGAATATCTTTCTGATACCCTGTAACATTTTAGTGAAGTGGCTCAACTACAAAGAGGAAAAATCCCGGGTTTACTCAATTCTCCGGCTCAACCTATGCCCTTGAATATGTTGTATCTATTACCTGTTTTCCCTTTTTGTCCATGCATGCACATACATTGCTCGTCTCAGCTTTCGCCTTCTTTTCAAACTTGTGTCAAGTGCAAAGTAATGCCGTCTTTAGAAACTCATGAAAGCGGATCTCTTCAGATCCTGGTGCATTTTGGTTGTGGATGCAATCATGTGAAATATCTGGTCAATTGTCGCATCAGTCGGTCCGGTGTGCCAAGCGAGCCGCTTTAGCGTTATTTAGCGTACCAAGTGTGAATATAATCTTTCATCTCAGGCTTCCAGCTTCTCTGTCGCAGTTCACCTAGATTTATTTATTTTTCCTGTGTTTCTATTGTCGGCAGATCGTCCCACTGCACAGCGTTGCCATTTCAAATTCTCGATCCTTTCACGCACACTGTTTCAAGTATGTTCTGCCTGCCGCCTGGGTTTCTTGAGCTCGCCATGCCTGGTAAATGCATCACCAGGATAACTAGTCCTAGGCGGAGCAGAAACAGTGCGGTTCAGGCGCACCGCCGCTGCTTACATATACTGTATATAGTTTAAAATCTTGAGGCGCCTGCCATCTGATCTTTTAGGTTCAGTTTATCCATGCTACGGTACAGAAGCAGTAACAATGTAATCCTTTGCACGATTCTTGATCAGACGACGGGATCTTGTGCGTTATCGCAACATCGTCTGTCATGGACAAGTCAGGCAAGGGCTTAGGGTTAGGGGTGCAAGCGGCGTCCCGCTTTTTTCTGTGAAACCTTTGAACCTCCGTTCGGAAATAACTGACGTGGTTTTAGTTAAAATTTTCGAACGGGCCGGGTAGCTCATAATTTGCTCATCACTTATCTAAAATTAACGCTATATTTGTACTGTTCTCCGGGGGATGGCGGCATGTATGCGTTATCTGCATCAGTTGCCATTCCGCCGACGCCGCGCCCCCTCCCTCCGGTCGTTGCTTCGCTTGATCTACCACGCTCCCCGCCGTCGGCCATCGCTGCCTCTCGCGTCCCGCTCTCGGCTAGTCGGGCCACTGGAATCTGGAAGTTTCTTTTCCATATGGTCAAGCGCGGCCGCGGAGCACCTGACAAATCCCGGGCGAGCCGCGGAGCCGGAGGGCGCGTGATAATCTTTCCACCCGCGTGGCCGCGTCGCCCAGCACTTGCCGGCCCACTGCTCCGTTTGATGTTCATAGTGTGGCCGCGCCTGTGCGTGGTGCTCCGGAGGTGTGCTGTGGCCGCCAAGTTGTAACCACCATCGGCCATGTTCCTAGATCTACTCAGCGCTCCTCCATTATCGCCACATTCCTGTGGTGTGCACGTTTGCACACCACAAGTGGACGGATTTGTCGTCTACCACGCCGCGGGAAGGAATCATCGTCCAGTATCTATCTCTCTCGGACCGCCGGGCTGGAGTTCATCATGGCAGCTTCAGACCAGACGGCAGAAAATATCCATGCCACTCGAAATTTCGGCACATGCTTGCACAATTTGCCACCTTTGAGTGCTTCCGTATTTTGACTGGCCTGCTGCCTGGCTGCTTCATGTGCGTGCGTGCGTGCACTCGACCGTCAAGTAGCCTATCCCTATCTACCTATCATCCAAGCAGGTGTGTTCAAGTAGCTCTGCCGCGCCGCTCGCGATTTCTGCGTTTTAGTGGGCAAATGCATGTGTCCACTCACGCGCACACACAGTGCCCAAGGTGGGCCGAAAAAGCCATTTATAGGTTATATATAGGGCCTTCCCTCCATCTTTTACCAGAAAGGCCCGCACCTCGCAGGGCCCACGTACGTCGTGGCGTTGCACGAGCGAGCGCCTCCTAGGATACCTACCATATCCAGGGACTGGCATAGACAACAATTTCACTATATCAGTGTGTCGTTGACCACTTGGCATCATCTGCGCTGCATGCCGAGTAGTACAAATCCAAGCTTTTTCCATCACTTGATAAAAGGTTGTGCCCGGCGCCAATGTGTCTTTCGCTGTCGCGAGAGCCCCTGCATTTGTGTCTTCTTCAGGTAGTCATTTTTTTTGTTTGCAAGGTGAGCTTTACGCGGCAAAATAGGGGAAAGCAAGAGCATTTCATGTCCGTGTCCCCGCGAGTGCCCAAGGGGACGATAAGCTGCGATGTTGCGGCCAACTGGGCCGTGACAAGTGGCCGCGCCGAATGATGGCATTGCCCATTTAAGCCCTGGTGATGCGATGCAGCAACCCATTTCAACACACTTCAGCATGCACTCACCCCTTTCCATCTAACCTGGTCAGTTAGTTCTTGGGGACACTAATCTGATGCTAAGCTCATCGAGTGGCCCTTTGATCTTAACACCCTCTTTGTCTGTCGAGCAGTCGACACATCCTTGTGCACTTGCGTTCGCGCTTTTGATTTTTTATATAGGCAAAAGTATATACTGTATATATAGAGAGAGTCTAATGTATGGAGGCCTTTCTTTCTTTTCGCACCCCCGCATCATCTTTTTGTTCATGCACGTTCGTGAATCATGGTGTCGAGGGACATCAAAACATCTTTCCCGAGACTTGCTGTTCTATTTTCCCTTTCCCTTTTTTAACCTGCTGATGATGGTTGGCACAGGGTCTGCCGACACGTCTTCTAGTAAAATGGGGTCAAATCAGCTCTCAGTCCAACAGTTTACAGGGTTCTCTATGCACATGACATATGGTTAATTCGTTACTATCAGGGAAAGCAGGCCAGCCAGAACAGGCTGAGCTAACTGCCCAACATACAATTGTGTCATGAAATAGTATTGATCGCACAGTGCTATGCGGTGGTTGTCTTGTTTTTTCTTTTCTTTCGACGTGCCTGCCAATCAACAAGCCGACGATGAATACTGCTGCAACTTGCAAAGGAGCTAGGGACGGCTCATGAGCAGCGGAATGGGCTGGGGTCATGCAATTGCAATATGCAAAGCCGAAGCCCATGCATGCAGGCATGCATGCAGCACGCATCCTCTTTTTCTAGTCAAAGGAAAGCTTTTCTTCGGCCATCCTATGCTTAGCACTGTGCGAGCTTTCTGGTGGCATGGCCATGCCTGTACGAGCACCGTAATCATGCTGCACGGGCCATTGCAAAAAGGAGGAAAGATATCGGCCCAAAAGAAACGGCCAAAAGTGCGGCGACGAGACGAAAGAACTGTTGCATAGTTCGAGAAATGGAACTGACTAGAACATGCACGGCAGAAATACCGAAAGTTCACAGTGTATCTTCTGGGAATTTGTAATGCTGCTTTCCCGTAAAGTTCCTACGGTGCTCAGGCCGTGAGCCTGTGACTCACCGGTGTTGTCGACGTGTTCGATGGACACCCACAATTTCGTCCTGTGTGCCGTTGGGACGTGTGAACTGTTCCTGATTCTTCTATACGTAGCATGCGTTGGTTGAATACCATTATCTCCGTATCAAAATTCTTATCTTAGATTCGTCTAGATAGACATCTCTACTTCTAATAGAGCAGTTGATAGTCTCGCTTTCAGGTTTTTTTTTCTCATCTCTCATATTTTTTTTACCTCCTCTCACCTTCGCTTTTTTTTAGATTTTTTTCGTCCCCTCCCCAATTCATCGGTTTATTTTCACGTCACCCTCTCACGCAACGAAAGAAATCTGAACAGATCAGACCTTTTCATACTGGTGCAAGTTATTTAGTAATATAGAATCAATCACAAACAATCTCTAAAGATCAAATCTCTACTCCTAATGGAGCAGTTGGTAGTCTCGCTTCCAGGTTTTTTTCGTCCCACCTCCCATGTTTTTTTACCTCCTCTTACCTTCGCTGGTTTTTTTTCGTAGATTTTTTTCGTCCCCTCCCCCCACTTCATCGGTTTATTTATGCGTCGCCCTCTCACACAACGAAAGAAATCAGAACAGATCAAAACTTTCCATACTGGCGCAAGTTATTTAGTAATGTAGAATCAATCACGAACAATCTCTAAAAATCAAATCTAAATTAATTAACCTTACCTTAAATCACTCAATCACATTAATTAGAAAACAAATAATTGATTTTTAAAAAAATCGCTCAATCACATTAATCTTACCTTAACTCACGGATAGTAATCAATCTCCAAACAAAGGAAACAATACATCGAGGGAGCGGTAAATAAACTCCCTTTCTTATGACATGTATATGATCTTCCCTTCCCTCTCCGTTGTCGAGCGTTCTTGATTCTCGAGGCCGATGCTTGGGCTGCGTCACTGGGTCGCGACGGTGCCGGAGGACGAGAACGGCGAGGCCGGGTGCCGCGGCACCGCGTTGGCCGCGGCCGGTGAAGGGGGCGAAGAAGGGCGGCTTCCCTGGCCCTGGGCGTGGCCGTGGCCTTGGGAGTTGGTGCGGTGGAAGCGGCACTTGAAGGACCCGGCGTGGGTGGCCGGCGTGCAGACGCACTTGGAAGCGGGCCCGTGGCCCGCGCCGGACGGCGCCGACGCCGACCCGGGCTTTCGCGTATTCTTGGAGCTGTGGCTGGCCGATTTACATGAAATTAATTCCCTCAGTTGTGGTGGCAAATATAATACACATAATCCATATTTGTTATGCACTAGCGTGTGTGTGAAATAGATGGATTATGGTCCCGTACCCAATAAGATGGATGTGTGTGTTAGAGAGAGAGGAAGAGGGGGAGAGAGAGTGAGGTAGAGGGAGGAAAAAGTGTGTGAGGATTTGATGGTAAAAAAGGCCGCCAATGTCACTTGATATGTATGAGAATATTAATATTGAACTCTTAAAGTTAACGTGGCCCGTTGTCCGTTGCAACGCACGGGGCGTTCGTAGCTCCCACTCGCCGATTGAACAGTGAACAGCGTCAAAGAACAAAACCCGTACCAGCAGTACTGCATTCCATGCATACAAAACAATTCAAATGGCAGAGAAGAGGTCGTCCCGCCTTCATTAGTCTGCAAACATTTCAGTCCTGCCAGCGACAGCCGCAGCTGAGAAAGAAAAAAAAAGTCCGAATAAATAAGCCTCGACGCGGCGGGACAAGAGACGTACGCGATCCATCCCGTTCGTACGGCCGGAACCGGAAGGACCGTCGCCGTCCACATGTTAGTGTGCTGACCGCCGTGCATGCACCGGACCCGACCCAAATATCCGATCCGTGATCGACCGAGCTACAACCACCCATCGACGATGGATCGATCGATCGTGCACGCATGCCTCTTCGGAACAGTGGGCTGCAGCTGTGCCGTCTTAATGGTCGATCGGGAGATCGATCTATGGGCACACCCACAGCGCTCGACCGCACCAAAGGTCCAAGCCTCCCAACCCCGGGGGCCCCGTCCCAATGATATGCAGGACCGGTGGCTTTCAGCCCATGAATGGTGCGTGCGTGCGCCAGCTAGGGCCGTCCCTGTCACCCCCGCGCGCCCGCGAGATATGCAATCTGGTGTGCAGTGATGTGCGCATGTGTAGCTCGCCCGCTTGCCGCGTCGTCCATCTGACAGCGGCGGGGGGCGGAGGATGGGGCCGTACGGCATCGCTGGACCGCGGAGGCTCGCCCGTCGGGGTCGCCGCGGCTGTTCCTCCGTTGGCCCGGCGCGTGCGCGGGGGACCGGCTAGGTTGGTTCGGGCGAGCGCGGGCACGGGCGCGTACGCGTACGCGTCCGTCCGATCGGTCGGCACGGCACGGGACGGCGCTCGGCTCCTCTGGCCGGGGTCACGTACGTCAGCGAATGCGTGCGCGCCCGACGCCGACGGCCCGCGCGAGGGCGACGCCGGTGATGTGCATGTGGTGCGCCATACGACCGACGCATAGGCATAGCGGCAGCGCCAAGAGAAGGCCGCTGTTTTCCGTGGCCTGGCCACCACCTTGCGCTTAATTTGCAGCTTGGCTGGCTAATCCATCCAACGGTCGGTGGTTAGGTTCCATCCAGCCTTGTTCGGCTGTTGGAATCAACTGATGCTTGATGGATCCTGTTTAGCTGGCTGGCTAGCGAGCTACTCCCTCTCCCTCTGAGACGGCTGACTTTTCTAGTTGGTGCTAACTAATTACGTTTACCAACATGGCTTCTGTTCATATACTAAGGAATTACGCATATTTTAATCACATTTATATCAACCTTAATTTCTGGCAGCACGATTTCGTAAAGTTCAGACCAGACGAGAAGAATAGAAACCAGACCAGACGACGCATGTCATCATGAATATGGGCGTCTGCGATGCATGTCATGGAGCTTTCTCGTATCCGTCACGCCTGTGCCGACTGAGCAATGCCAACGGGACCGTTGACCCGAGGAGCAACTGCTGTACTAGCTGTGGACCTTTTTGAGAAATACTAGCTGTGGACCTTGTGGAACGTACTGCAGGCACGCTCTCAACTGTTCAGACGAGTACTCTATTCTACCCTTGCGGCGGCGGCTGAATGCGCTGCGCGCAGAGCTGTAGATCAGCACGCAACAGGCTAAGCACGTGAAGAGTCGACCGGTCCTGGCTGCGGCGGCACGAAAGAGTTGTGTATCGGTCGCTGACCCCGACGACTAATCATGCGTGCACTGTATGTATTCGTGTCTACAAAACCTGCGGCGAGATATGCAAATAGTACTTGCTAGGGATGTCAGTTCGCATGCGCCGGCCGCATCCAAATTCTAATTCCCACCCCTTTGCCGTAAACGGGGCTAGGAGTACTTGAAAGCACTGGAGCAGTACATGCAAGACTTAAAAAGTAGAAATGAGGCACGAGACAGAGCCAAGCTAGTAAGGGTGTGTCTGGTAGCTTGCATCATTCTGTTTTACGTATTTGCATATGTAACTGAGTTGAGCTTGGCTGAGTGAATACATATTAAAAATCATGTGTTTGCGTATAGTTTGTTTGTGTTGAGTATATTAGCAATTTTTTGATTAATTTAATCCATGAATAAATCACAAGCATGACATTGAAAGAATTAATCACATGCTGACAGAATTGATAACATACTAATTATGATTCAGATAAGCACATATTACACATGTAGAGAAACATCTACACACATAGCTAGTACCCCTAATACATAAATAAACAGGAGCGGGATAAACGAGTTATACCCTCCAGTAGGCCAGGATGAAGCCGCGGCGGCGGCGACGACGGTGTCCTCGGCAGCTTTCTTCTCGGCTTTAAGTTTCTTCACAGCGAGTCGGCCGGCTTCGAATTGCTAACTTATGGTGGTGACCAACGTCCCAGTAAGTACCATTGTAAGTACAATTTTCAGTCGGAGTCTTGGAGTTTTTGAGTTTTCTTGTATCCTCGGAATGGGTGGTTGTGCTTCCGTCAGTGGGTTTGCGCGGGGCACACGCACTGGGTGTTTTTGTTCCAGTGGGGGCACGTCGAGTGCAAGCACTGGGTGTAGTCTCCAAGACCGTAGTCAACTGGAAGCAGTCGGCGGGAGTCTTATGAAGGAAATATGCCCTAGAGGCAATAATAAAGTTGTTATTTATATTTCCTTATATCATGATAAATGTTTATTATTCATGCTAGAATTGTATTAGTCGGAAACTTAGTACATGTGTGAATACATAGACAAAACAGAGTGTCTCTAGAATGCCTCTACTTGACTAGCTCGTTAATCAAAGATGGTTAAGTTTCCTGACCATAGACATGTGTTGTCATTTGATGAACATGATCACATCATTAGGAGAATGATGTGATGGACAAGACCCATCCGTTAGCTTAGCATGTTGATCGTTCAGTTTTTATTGCTATTGCTTTATTCATGACTTATACATATTTCTTTGACTATGAGATTATGCAACTCCCGAATACCGGAGGAACACCTTGTGTGCTATCAAACGTCACAACGTAACTCTGGGTGATTATAAAGATGCTCTACAGGTGTCTCCGAAGGTGTTTGTTGGGTTGGCATAGATCGAGATTAGGATTTGTCACTCCGAGTGTCGGAGAGGTATCTCTAGGCCCTCTCGGTAATGCACATCACTATAAGCCTTGCAAGCAATGTGACTAATGAGTTAGTTGCAGGATGATACATTATGGAACGAGTAAAGAGACTTGCCGGTAACGAGATTGAACTAGGTTTGATGATACCGACGATCGAATCTCGGGCAAGTAACATACTGATGACAAAGGGAATGACGTATGTTGTTATGCTGTTTGACCGATAAAGATCTTCATAGAATATGTAGGAGCCAATATGAGCATCCAGGTTTCGCTGTTGGTTATTGACCGGAGATGTGTCTCGGTCATGTCTACATAGTTCTCGAACCCGTAGGGTCCGCACACTTAACGTTCGATGACGATTTGTATATGAGTTATGTGTTTTGGTGACCGAAGTTTGTTCGGAGTCACGGATGACATCACGGACATGACGAGGAGTCTCGAAATGGTCGAGAGGTAAAGATTGGTATATTGGAAGGTCATATACGGACACCGGAATGGTTCCGAAGAAGATCGGGGATTTTTCGGAGTACCGGGAGGTTACGGGAACCCCCCGGAAAAGTTATTGGGCCTATTGGGCCATAGTGGAGGAGAGGAGGCAGGCCACGGGAGGTGGCGCGCGCCCCCCTTGCCCCAATCAGAATTGGACAAGGGGAGGGGGCGCGGTCCCCCTCTTTCTTTCTCCCCCTCTCCCCCTTCCCCTTTCCCTCTTCGTTGGAAGGAAGGAGGGGGGCCGAATCCTACTTGGACTAGGAGTCCAAGTAGGACCCCCCCCTTGGCGTGCCCTCCTTGGCCTCCGGCCTCCTCCTCCCCCTCCTTTATATACGTGGCCAGGGGGCACCCCAAAGCACAACAATTGTTTCTTAGCCGTGTGCGGTGCCCCCTCCACAGTTTACCACCTCGGTCATATTGTCGTAGTGCTTAGGCGAAGCCCTGCACGGATCACATCACCAACACCGTCGCCATGCCGTCATGATGACAGAACTCTCCCTCGCCCCTCTACTGGATCAAGAGCTTGAGGGACGCCATTGTGCATGTGCTGAACAGGGAGGTGCCGTACGTTCGGTGCTTGGATCGGTTGGATCGTGAAGACGTTCGACTATATCAACCGCGTTAACATAACGCTTCCGCTTTCGGTCTACGAGGGTACGTGGACACACTCTCCCGTATCGTTGCTTTGCATCTCCTAGATAGATCTTGCGTGATCATAGGATTTTTTTTGAAATACTATGTTCTCCAACAGTGGCATCCAAGCCAGGTCTATGCGTAGATGATATGCACGAGTAGAACAGAGTGTGGGCGATAATAGTCATACTGCTTACCACCAACGTCTTACTTTGATTCGGCGGTATTGTTGGATGAAGCAGCCCGGACTGTCGGTGTCAAAACCAGCGGACCTAGGTAGGGGGTCCCGAACTGTGCGTCTAAGATCGATGGTAACAGGAGACAGGGGACACGATGTTTACCCAGGTTCGGGCCCTCTCTATGGAGGTATACCCTACTTTCTGCTTGATTGATCTTGATGAATATGAGTATTACAAGAGTTCATCTACCATGAGATCGTAATGGCCAAACCCTAGAAGTCTAGCCTGTATGACTGCGGTAATGAGTATATCCTTTTCGGACTAAACCCTCAGGTTTATATAGACACCGGGGGGATCTAGGGTTACATAGAGTCGGTTACATAGGAAGGAATCTTCATAGTTGATCGCCAAGCTTGCCTTCCACGCCAAGGAGAGTCTCATCCGGACACGGGTACAGTCTTCGGCCTTCGCGTCTTCACAGCCCATCAGTCCGGCCCATAGATAACAGGCCGGACGCCCGAGGACCCCTTAGTCCAGGACTCCCTTAGTAGCCCTTGAACCTGGCTTCAATGACGAGGAATCCGGCGCGCAGATTGTCTTCAGCATTGCAAGGCGGGTTCCCTTCTTTCCGAACTCCAAGATATTCTCCGGACGCGATGATAGTTTCCGGACCTATCACACGCACCATACACAACCGCAGAGAGAATATAATTTTACACGAGTCCAATCCGCTGACAACTTTTTTATAGCATGACATCACGTCTGACCGGTCATAATTCCGAACCATTTTGTGTCCGCCGCTCCACGTTTCGAGACGCGGTTGCCATTGGCACGTCTTGTCAAAGCAGTGATCGCGCCCCCTTATGGCGGGATTCTCATCAATACGAGTATGGGTAACCCAACCGTGTCGTTTACACAGCCCTTGGGAATAGGCGAGTTCTAAGGCGAGCGGGGAGGCGTTCAATATTCACTGCCTTTATAAGGGGATAAGGACTCCCCCTTCCTCTCCCACGCCTTCTCTTTCTCCGCCCTTCCAATCTCGAGCTCCAGCGCGCAAGTTCTCATCTCCTTTCCACTCGAGCTAGCACTCAACCATGTCCGGATTCGGAGGTCAGGGCAAGTGGATGGTCTCCTCCGTCAAGGAGGAGGACATTACTGAGCTTCAGGCGGCCGGATACTTGGCGAAGGAAATCGCCCACCGTCTGCCGGCCGAGGGACAAGTCGTCCCCATGCCGAAGCCCAATGAGAGGGTGGTATTCATCCCTCATTTCTTCCGCGGGCTAGGGTTTCCACTCCACCCTTTCGTCCGCGGGCTAATGTATTATTACGGGATAGATTTCCATGATCTGTCCCCGAACTCCTTCCTCAACATCTCGGCGTTTATCGTCGTGTGTGAGGCCTTCCTCCGCATCCAACCCCACTTCGGGATGTGGCTTAAAGTCTTTAATGTGAAGCTGAAGGTGGTGGATGGCCAGCACGCGGAGTGCGGAGGAGCCATGGTGAGTAAGCTGTCCAATGTCTCCTGGCCAAAAGGCACTTTTGTGGATACAGTAAAGGAGTGGCAGAAACCGTGGTTCTACATCACAGAACCCCGCGGCACCACCTGTGCCACAACTGCCGAATTCCGCTCTGGTGCTCCCATGCGACTCACCTCCTGGGTCGAGAAGAGTCCGAACTGGTGTTCGCCCGATGAGCTGATAGCGCTGCAGACGCGCGTTCAAAGCATGATAGCCAAGAACGCCAAGCTTGTCGATGTAATCCAGGTGATGCTAGTTCGCCGGATCCCCCCGTGCCAGCGCAGAAGTTGCCCTCTGTGGGAGTTTAATCCGAAGAAGCACCAAACCCTGGTGAGGCTCTTCGAAACTACTCATGAAGGTGCCTGGAAGTTGCTCTTTAAGGGCAATGAGAAACCGCCGGCCACAGATTCAGACCGTGGGCACGACATTAAACACCTCACCAGCAAGGTATGTTATTTTAATGTATCCCCTACTTGTTTGTTTCGAGGATGATGTCTGAGCTTTTATCATTGCTTTTTCAGGACTGGATGGAGAGGGCGAAGCGGATCCAGTGTCCGGCTCCGCTGCCTGAAGAACCGGTCATCCCGCGTCTAGCGAAGATGCTGGTGCCGGCACCCTATAAGGCGCCGGAGAAGAAGGCCAAGAAGAAGGCCAAGGGGGCCAAAAGTGGCCCCCGTCACAAGGGCGCTTCGGACGTGATGTCCGAAGACGAAGAAGCCCACCTCCGTCCCTGAGGACGACGACGAGGAAGAGGAGGAGGAGGAGGAGGAGAAGAAACCTCCCCCTGAGGAGGGAAAGAAGAAGAGGGCGGCTTCCACGAATCTGGAGGCGGGAACGCCCAAGAAGGGGAAGGGCGCCCTTGCGGTCAACACCGCGTGGGACGTTGACAACAGTCCGGAGCGACGCCCCCGCACTAAACCTCGGGCCGCATCGTAAGTACTATGACTCATGTATACCCGTATATCCGGCCTCTCCTTATTATCGTTTTGACGTGGTTAATTGTGCTATTGCAGTCCGGCCCGCGACAGCATCCAGCGATCCTCATCTGGAGGTTCATTGGATCCGGCGGAAATGGCCAGCATGTCATCGCCGACCGCTCATTCCCCTGAGGCCAAGGACGACACCGAAGTGTGGTCCCGGAGGACCGCTCTGAGCCGGGGAGGGGCCCAGGACGCTATCCAGGAGGCGCCACAAGGCGAGACCTCCGCTGCCGGACACATGGGGGAGTAGATCCCCATGGAGACTGGCGAGGAGGGACGTATTCAGTTCGGCCCTCAGCCGAATACGATTTCGGGGACCCATACGGCCCCGGAATCCGGCGAGCACCTTCCTTCGAAGGAGGGAGGTGCGCCAATTCCACCGATGGCCCCTGTCCAACCAGGGGCACCGGATAACCTGATGGATGCGCTACGAGGCACCTCCATTGTGGACGAGCACTGTGTCCTTATGGGTACGGTGATCGAGAAGGTTCAGTCCGTCAAGAGCGGACTAAACGAGGCCTGCAACAATCTGTTGACAGGTTTTGGGGTAAGTCACGTAGAAAGAGAACACCCCGTGCTGACAGTAGCCCCTGAGACACTGTCCGGTGTTCGGAAAGAAAGGCCGGACAGAGGATCAATCCTTTGTAGGAGACTAACTTGATATGTATGAATAAGCAGGCGTCGCTGTTGGCCGCGACCTCGCATGCTGCCGAAGTCTTTGAACTGAAGCAGAGGCTGGAGCGGGCCGAGAACGAGCTCGGCGAGGTGAAGATTCAGCTCCAGGAGAAGCAAGGTGAATAACGACTTGCTGTGTATTCGGAAAGAATAAGTGGTGAGTATTGACCGGAGTGTCATAATATGTCTAGGGGCGGCGACCGAGGTCGAGGCCCTAAAAAAGGCCCTGGCCAAAGCCGAGGGGAAGGCTGTCCAACAGCAAGCCGCCCGTAAGAAGCTCAAGGCCCGGGTTAACGAGGTCCAGCAGGAGCTCCAGGACGCGGTGAAGAAGTGCGAAGCCTTGGAGCGCGAGGCATCGGTTCAAGAGACCGAACTTACCAAGGCTCGCCAGAGCGCGGAGGCCGCACGGAATGAGGCCCGGGACGCTCTCCAGGAGATCCAGGAGGCCAAGAAGATCGCAGCGGGTAAGGCTTTTTAACATGCAAAGCAAGTATGCAGAGAGGAATTACCTTTTACTAACCCGGATTCGGAGTTGCCCAGGGGCTTTTGCGGATCTACCATGCAGCGTGTCCGATGCTGCGGAGTTCTTCTGAGCCAAAGAAGGGAATTCCACGGAGAAGTTGTTCTGGTCACAGTATGCTGCGCCAGAACATCCGGTGCCCTTTGCCGATCAACTGAAACAGCTGGTCGAGCTGAACAGGGTGGCCGAACTGGCCAAGAAGGATTTAATAATCCGGTTGTGGCCAGCCGAATCTATACCCAGCGGTTATTTTGGCCTTGTGTAGCGGGTGGTGGAGGCCTGTCCGCGGCTAGACATCGTCAAGCGATCAGTCTGCATCGAAGGTGCACGCATGGCCTTCGCCCGTTGCAAGATGTGGTGGGGAAAGATGGACGCCGTCGAGGTGGTCAGGGGGCTGCCAGAGGTCAAGGAGCACTGCACACCCGAGCGATATTTTGCGGATGTCCTAGAGGGGTCTCGACTTGCAGCAGCGCAGTGCGGGCAGGACATTATTTTTGAATGAATACATTCGTGTTGTCTTTGCCTTGTATGATGAAAACAAAGCCGGTTTGTAATATAATGTTTGTTATGTTTTAATTGTTTTCTCCTGTGCGGCTGTGTTGTATGGAATCTAAGGGTTGGCTAGTCGTCGGCTTCTGCCCTCACGTAGGTAGTACGGAGGTGTTCGGGATGGAATCTAAACAATCTTGATCCAATTATATGGTCCTTGAAGGAGTTGTTTAGCGCAACGAACCAGGCAATCAGACTATGCGGCTTAAACACCCTCACTTAGCCATAGGAGTTTTATAATAAAACATGGGCGCAGCCCCTGGTATACGAACCAGAGTGCTGTCAGCGTCTGATCGGGAAGTACCGATCCTTCGCGTAATGCGGAAAAAAATCTCCAATGATTTGTAACCTCCGAACAGCTGACCAGCTCTCGCCGCATCATGACAATCAGTTTTCGGCTTTCTCTACTGAGGTGCTCATCCGGTTTAGACCAGGGCACAATCGCAGTAGTTCTCCCTTTACTACCATAGCCGATGTAGCGAAACGTAGGGTAGCAAGCACAGGAGCCGGGCAACCCAACTATTGACCAAAGACATGATTCGGAGCCAATGCATATAATGCTAAATTCGGGGTGCCGAACTTATCTATAAGAAGTGTTCGGACTTTGTTGCCGTATTATGGGGCGATGGGGAGCCCCTGGCAAATATGAAACGTACCAAAGTGTACGGGTGCTAGAAGATAAGTAATTAATGGTAAAGGAAAACAGAAAGAGAGCAGAGGTAGTATCTGGGGCCCTTGAACTTGGGTCGTGAACTGTTTCCATTATAGTTGGGTTAATGCGTCAAAGCGCATTTATACAAATAGTGCGATAAACAACCGGCTATTTAACATGCCATAACCAAAGGAGAGCTGCATTTGGGTCCTGAAAATAGGTAGAGTAATCGTTGGATTGTCCTCTAGAGCTTCCCCTGTATGCCTGTGCTCCAATCTGGTGTACTTGTCCTTTGACAGGACCAGTAATCAGGCCATCGAAGGAGGCCTGTATAAAAGAGACCTGAAAAAAGGGAAAAGGAAATAGTAAAGATACAAGTGAGTCTGGGATCGGTGTAGCCGAACTGTGGACCACAAGCTAGCTGTGCCTCCATCGATGCCCATGGGATTTTGAGTGCGTAATTATGTACGCGTGGTACGAATGCCGCTACCTCATCGGGACTGGGACGGAGGCCGAATTGCTAATCGAGCTCTTGACGAACCGAGCTGTCCTGTTGCAGTGTGGTCCGGACCCTCTTAGTGATGTCCAGGGGCTCGGCAGTCGGATTATAGTTCTGCTTGAGAAGGCCGCTCTGTACCTCTGCTGCTAGGGCGACTGTGTGCTCCTCTGTACGGAGGGAGCGTTCCGTGTTTCCATTGACTGTTATGACGCCACATGGACCGGGCATCTTGAGCTTGAGATAAGCATAGTGTGGCACCGCGTTGAATCTGGCAAACGCGGTTCGTCCAAGCAGTGCGTGGTAGCCGCTGCGGAAGGGGACGATATCGAAGATTAGCTCTTCACTTTGGAAGTTGTCCGGGGAACCGAAGACCACCTCCAGCGTGATTGAGCCCGTACAACGGGCCTCTACGCCTGGTATGACTCCTTTAAAGGTAGTCTTTGTGGGCTTGATTTGTGAGGGATTAATGCCCATTTTGCACACTGTATCCTGATAGAGCAAGTTGAGGCTGCTACCACCGTCCATTAGGACTCCTGTTAGGTGAAATCCGTCGATGATTGGGTCGAGGACCAGTGCGGCTGAACCGCCATGGCGGATACTAGTTGGATGATCTCGACGATCGAAGGTGATCGGGAATGACGACCACGGATTGAATTTTGGGGCGACTGGCTCTACCGCATAGATGCCCCTGAGTGCGCGCTTGCGCTCCCTTTTGGGGATGTGTGTAGCATATATCATGTTCACCGTTTTGAATTGAGGGGGAAATTTCTTCTGCTCCCCAGTGTTCGGCTGCCGGGGCTCTTCGTCATCGTCCTCACTTTGTGATCCCTTTTCCTTGTTCTCGGCGTTTAGCTTGCCGGCCTGTTTGAAAACCCAACAATCTCTGTTGGTATGATTGTCTTGTTTGTTTGGGGTGCCATGTATCTGGCACGGACGATCGAGAATGCGGTCCAAGCTGGATTGTCCCTCACTGTTCCTTTTATATGGCTTCTTCCGCTGGCCAGACTTGGAGCCGCTGAATCCGGCGTTAACTGTAGTGTCATCGGTGTTATCACCATTGCTTCGGCGTTTGTGTCTATTGCGCCGGAGCTTGCCGGTGTTGTTTTTGGCCTCGGAGGGGCCTGCCTCGTTGGCTGTGTTTTTACTACGAGCCAGCCAACTATCCTCACCCTCGCAAAAGCGGGTCATGAGTGTCATGAGGGATGCCATAGACTTTGGTTTTTCTTGCCGAGGTGGCGGGCGAGCCATTCGTCACGGATGCTGTGTTTGAAGGCCGCTAGGGCTTCGGCATCCGGACAATCAACGATCTGGTTCTTTTTGGTTAGGAACCTAGTCTAGAATTTTCTGGTTGATTCTCCCGGTTGTTGAACTATGTGACTTAAGTCATCGGCGTCTGGTGGCCGGACATATGTACCTTGGAAGTTGTCAAGGAATGCTTCTTCCAAGTCCTCCCAGCTGCCGATAGAATTTTCAGGCAGGCTGTTTAACCAGTGCCGAGCTGGCCCTTTCAGCTTTAGTGGGAGGTATTTGATGGCGTGGAGGTCGTCTCCACGGGCCATATGGATGTAGAGAATAAAATCCTCAATCCATACCGCGGGATCAGTTGTTCCGTCGTATGATTCGATGTTGACGGGTTTGAATCCTTCAAGGAATTCGCGATCCATTACTTCATCAGTGAAGCAAAGATGGTGTGCGACACCTCTATATCGGACCGCGTCGCGACGTAACTCTGATGGAGTCCGCCTGCGGTTGTCGGCCCGGGCGTGACTAGGTTTGCCACGTCCGAATAGGTAGCCATCATCGCGCGTCGAAGAACGTCCTCGCGATCCGTAGATCGATCTTGTGTGTCCTGCTCTACTGTCTAGGTCCTGCCGAAGGTCGTATGTATAATCCCGAGCTGTTTTGTCTCTATTTTTTCGTGGCCGTGGGGCGGGCTGTTGTTCGGCCTGAGTTGCCGCTTTATCCCAACCGCGGGGTGGTCGATCCGCCGCGCTGTCCCGACCGTGTGGTGGTCGGTCCTCATTGCGTGAGGGAGGTATGGGCTCCGGCGCCTCCTCATCGAACTGAGGTAGCAATCTGCGCTTCAGGTAACTCTTGGCTGGACGCTTGAGGCCGTATTCTTCGGCTGCCAGGACATCAGTCCATCTGTCAATGAGTAGGTCTTGATCAGCTTGAAGCTGCTGCTGCTTCTTCTTCAGGCTTCTTGCAGTAGCTATCAGCTGGTGCTTGAAGCGCTCCTGCTCGAGGGGTGCCTCAGGCACGATGAAATCCTTGTTGCCGAGGCTCTCCTCGTCTTCGGAGGGTGGATGATAGCTATCGTCCTCCGAGTTGTTGGGCATGGCCTGTTCATCAGGGTTAACTTGCCCGTTTTCTTGTTCCTCCTATTCGGATGTTGCTCCAACAAGGTCTTCATTGTTTTTGGCGTCGTCCGGAGTACTATTTTCTCCGGTGCCAGTGTTGCTGTCTTTTGAGCGACGTGACTTAGAACGGCGTTTAGGGCGCCGGCGCTTGGACTGTGTCTTGGGAGGTTTATTCGCAACTAGATCTTCTTTGTCATCGTCGCTAGCTTTTTTAGGTGTGTCAACCATGTACACATCGTACGAAGAGGTGGCCGTCCAACGTCCAGTGAATGGCGGGTCTTGGCCTTGCTCCTTCTCGGCATCGTCATCCATACCGTCGATGTCTTCGGAGCCATAATCAAGCATGTCAGTTAAGTCCTTGACAGTGGCTATAAAGTGGGTGGCGGGTGGGAAGCGAAATTCTCCATCATCAGCCTCTAGTTCGAACCGGACATAGTTTGGCTGTGAGTCCCCCGCCAATGACAAGTTCTTTAATGAATTTAGCACATCGCCCAAGGGCGAGTGTTGGAAGATGTCTGCGGCGCTGAACTCGAAGATCGATAACCGATCCAGCTCGGTGTCCGCAGGCGTCCGTGGTTCGGAACTTATAGCCGGAAATGAGTCCGGAATTCCGTTGACGCAGATATTGCAAGGTGTTGAGTCTGTGTGCGTCTCCAACACCGCAGATTCTGTGGCCTCGGATGGCGCAATCTGTTTTGGTTCTAAGGCCGTTGCAGCAACAGGAACCATCTCCTGGATGTGATCCGATGACAGATTTAAGTCATGTTCATCGGAGCGAGGGGGAGCGATCGCCGCGGTCTCAAATCCATCGGAGATCAGGTCTCCACGGATGTCCGCGACGTAGTTCAAGCTTCCGAATCTGACCTGGTGGCCAGGGGCGTAGCTATCGATCTGCTCCAGATGGCCATACGAGTTGGCCCGCAGTACGAAGCCGCCGAACACGAAGATCTATCCGGGAAGGAAGGTTTCCCCTTGGACAGCGTCGCTATGGACGACAGAAGGAGCCATCAGACCTATTGATGACGGCACACTGGAACTCTCAATGAAAGCACCAATGTCGGTGTCAAAACCGGCGGATCTCGGGTAGGGGGTCCCAAACTGTGCGTCTAAGGTCGATGGGAACAGGAGACAGGGGACACGATGTTTACCCAGGTTCGGGCCCTCTCTATGGAGGTAATACCCTACTTCCTGCTTGATTGATCTTGATGAATATGAGTATTACAAGAGTTGATCTACCACGAGATCGTAATGGCCAAACCCTAGAAGTCTAGCCTGTATGACTATGGTAATGAGTATATCCTTTCTGGACTAAACCCTCCGGTTTATATAGACACCCGGGGGATCTAGGGTTACATAGAGTCGGTTACATAGGAAGGAATCTTCATAGTTGATCGCCAAGCTTGCCTTCCACGCCAAGGAGAGTCTCATCCGGACACGGGTACAGTCTTCGGCCTTCGTGTCTTCACAGCCCATCAGTCCGGCCCATAGATAACAGGCCGGACGCCCGAGGACCCCTTAGTCCAGGACTCCCTCACGGACCAACATTACATGACCACGTTCATGAGACCGGTTCTACCGACGTGCTTTGCACACATGTGGCTGGCGGGTGTCTGTTTCTCCAACTTTAGTTGAATCGAGTTTTCTACGGCCGGTCCTTGTTGAAGGTTAAAACAGCACACTTCACGAAAAATAGTTGTGGTTTTGATGCGTAGGTAAGAACGGTTCTTGCTAGAAGCCCGTAGCAGCCACGTAAAACTTGCAACAACAAAGTAGAGGACGTCTAACTTGTTTTTGCAGGGCATGTTGTGATGTGATATGGTCAAGACATGATGTGATATAATTTATTGTATGAAATGATCATGTTTTGTATAAGTTATCGGCAACTGGCAGGAGCCTTATGGTTGTCGCTTTATTGTATGAAATGCAATCGCCATGTAACGGCTTCACTTTATCACTAAGCGGTAGCGATAGTCATAGAAGCAATAGTTGGCGAGACGACAACGATGCTACGATGGAGATCAAGGTGTCAAGCCGGTGACGATGGAGATCACGACAGTGCTTTGGAGGTGGAGATCTGTAGGATCGAAAGTATGTCTAGGGGGGGGGGTGATTAGACTACTTGACCAAATAAAAATCTAGCCTTTTCCCAATTTTAAGTCTTGGCAGATTTTAGCAACTTAGCACAAGTCAAGCAATCAACCTACACATGCAAGTCTAAGAGTATAGCAGTGGAATGTAAAAACATTGCATATGAAGGTAAATGGAGGAGTTTGGAGGGAGCAAACGCAATGTAGACACGGAGATTTTTTTCCCGTGGTTCCGATAGGTGGTGCTATCGTACATCCACGTTGATGGAGACTTCAACCCATGAAGGGTAACGGTTGCGCGAGTCCACGGAGGGCTCCACCCACGAAGGGTCCACGAAGACAACCTTGTCTATCCCACCATGGCCATCGCCCATGAAGGACTTGCCTCACTAGGGTAGATCTTCACGAAGTAGGCGATCTCCTTGCCCGTACAAACTCCTTGGTTCAACTCCACAATCTTGGCGGAGGCTCCCAAGTGACACCTAACCAATCTAGGAGACACCACTCTCCAAAAGGTAATAGATGGTGTGTTGATGATGAACTCCTTGCTCTTGTGCTTCAAATGATAGTCTCCCCAACACTCAACTCTCTCACACAGATTTGGATTTGGTGGAAAGAAGATTTGAGTGGAAAGCAACTTGGGGAAGGCTAGAGATCAAGATTCATATGGTTGGAATGGAATATCTTGGTCTCAACACATGAGTAGGTGGTTCTCTCTCAGAAAATGTATGCTGGAAGTGTAGGCATGTTCTGATGGCTCTCTCCACGAATGAAGGAAGGGTGGAGGGGTATATATAGCCTACACACAAAATCTAACCGTTACACACAATTCACCAAACTTGGTAGGGCCGAATCAGAAAACTCGGTCAGACCGATTTAGTTCAAAATGTGAACGTTAGGCTTTTCGGTGGGACCGGCATGTCAACTCGGTAGGACCGATTTCATTAGGGTTAGGGCATAACGTAATCTCGGTGAGACCGATTACACAAACTCGGTGGGACCGATTTTGGTGGGACCGAATCGTTCATTTCGGTGAGACCGAAACGTTACGAAAGGGAAACAGAGAGTTTGCATTGCGAACTCGGTGGGACCGATCGCTCATCTCGGTTGGACCGAAACATTACAAAGGGAAACAGAGAGTTTGCAATCCCATCTCGGTGAGACCGAAATACCTATCGGTGAGATCGAAGTGACTAGGGTTTGTCGCAGTGGCTATGTCAAGTGTACTCGATTGCGACGGATAGAATATTTTGGTGGGGCCGAGTTTGACTTTTTGGTTTGGGACATACACTACTGGAATCAGCTAATTTGCCATCTGCCAGCTCTTTGCCGTCTGCTAGCTGACGGCAAAGCAGCTCTTTGCCATCAGCTACGCATAAGCAGACGGCAAAGAAAAGGCTGACGGCAAAGAAGCTCTTTGCCATCTGCCAGCTCTTTGCCGTTTGCCAGCTGACGGCAAAGAATCTTTGCCGTCCGCTGGCGGACGGCAAAGAGTGTGGTGGCCCCCACCCCCCGCTCATTTGAAAAAATGTTAACGGCCCACCTCTTTGCCGTCCGCTAGCAGACGACAAAGAGGCAAAAAGGCGGACGGCAAAGGCTGGCGGACGGCAAAGAGGGCACTTGACTAACGGCAAGTGCCCCCCCGCCCGTTACTCACTTCGTCCTCGCGCGCCCTTCTCCTCCGACCCCGCCGCCGCCGCCCG
>NC_057805.1:395913743-395965514 GCF_018294505.1 Triticum aestivum
ATGAAACTTGATAGCTAGATATATATGTGTCTTGAATCATCAGTATGCGTAACCAATATGTGTCTCCCATTCGAAAGCGTCATAGTTATAAATATGCATGCATTTGCATATTTATAACCTTGATTCTTTCGAATTGTCCAACGCTATCCATGGACAGCCCGAGTATGTTTAGATTGGGTTCGTTTTCCCATATGCTTTGCTCCGGATCCGACGCATAAATTTCGTCAGTGCCTCCCCTGTTGTTCTCCGGGTACACATCCTCTCTGTTTATTGCAGAGACGTGTATCAGGAGAACAGCGGGGAGGTGCTGCCGAAATTTTGCGTAGGATCCGGGGCATAGCATGGGAAAATGAACCCAATCTAAACATACTCGGGTGGGATTAGGACCTATCATTACCTATTAGAGTGTAGGTTGCATGGACGTAATAAAATTTACAAAGTAGATCAATTGATGAATACATACATGGTGAATTATATATATATATTTGTTGTGTGTCTAGTAGCTCTGAAAGTCAAGATGAGTGATCGTGCGTGGATGTACACCGGTCACACTGGTCAGAACAAATGGAGCACTGAATGGTTCACAAAAACCAAGGGGTTTGTGCAAGCCGCATTTGCAAATGGCCAGAGGAAAACCTGGTGCCCCTGTTTACGGTGCGGCAATTGGGAAAAGAGGACAGAGGCTGAAATGGGCAAACACCTGCAGAAGAGTGGTTTTACGCCCGATTATACGGTGCGGACATTTCATGGTGAGTCTGCCCAACATGACCGAGCTGAGGTGGATCGTCGTCGCACCGACGAGCATGGTACCGGGATGGAAAACATGGTGCAAGACTTTGATGATGCTCGGGATTCGGACGAGGAGATGGAGGAATCTGCAAAGGCCTTCAATGAAATGTTGGAGTCTTCAAAACGTCCGCTCCATGAGCACACTGAGCTTTGTCAGTTGGATGCCATCTCACAAGTAATGGCTCTGAAGGCTTAGTTCAACTTGGGCAGAGAATGCTACGATGCAATGATGACAGTATTTGGACGCTTTCTACCCAAAGGCCATGTAATGCCTGCAAACCTGTACCAGTTGGACAAAATCCTCCGTGCACTGAAGATGCCCTATGATAAGATACATGCCTGTGAGAAAGGATGTGTCTTGTTTAGGCTTGACTATGCGGACTTGAACTATTGTCCCATTTGCAAGTCTTCCAGGTATGTTGTGGTAGACAACGGTATGGGTGAGAAGACACAGACCAAAATCCCCGTTAGTGTTCTTCGGTATATGCCAATCGTACCAAGACTTCAACGTCTTTTCATGGTCGAAGAGACGGCCAGACAGATGACATGGCACAAAACGGGCAAAAGAACCGAACTAGATGCAGATGGGAATCTGATGATTGTACACACATCGGATGGTGTTGCGTGGAAAAAATTTGATGAATTACATGGTGACAAAGCGGCAGATTCGAGGCATCCTCGAGTCGGCATCAGCACGGATGGGTTCAGTGTGTTTGGTATGATGGCAACCCAATACAGTTGTTGGCCCGTATTTGTCTTTCCACTCAATCTCCCCCCCGGACAGATTATGCAAAGAAAGAACATTTTCCTGACGTTGATAATTCCAGGGCCCAACTATCCGGGGAAAAATATGAATGTGTACATGCAACCGCTTAAGGACGAATTGCAAGAAGCCTGGGATAATGGGTTCAAGACATACGATGCCTATAGCAAACGGAACTTCATAATGCGTGTCTGGTACATGTACTCGACGCATGACTTGCCGGCGTATGCGCTATTCGTTGGCTGGTGTGTGCATGGAAGGTTCCCGTGCCCCACATGCAAGGGAGCTCTTGAGTTTCGTTGGCTTCAGGCCGGTCGCAAGTTTTCTTGCTTCGACATGCATAGACAGTTCCTGAATCCTCGCCATAAGTTCAGGAAAGACAAGAAGAACTTCATCAGAGGTAGAGTTGTCAAAAACTCTGCACCACATGCATTGACAGGCCAACAGACCCTGGATCAGTTAAATGCTCTCGAGCCAGATCCAGAGCGTCCAGGGTACTTCAAGGGGTATAATTCTAAGCACGCCTGGACTCACAAAACATGCTTATGGGATCTGCCTTACTTCAAAGACCTCCTTTGCCCACACAACATCGACGTGATGCACACTGAGAAGAATATCGCCGAGGCACTTTTTGGTACATTGTTCGGCATAGATGGGAAGTCAAAGGATAATACTACGGCTAGAGTCGATCTGGAGGCGCTATGTGATAGGCCGTTACAAAACATGAAAGAACCGAAAGGAAAGCAGAACTGGACGAAGCCAAAGGCATGGTTCAATCTTGGAAGGCCAGCTATGAGGGAAATTATCTTGTGGGTGAAAATGCATTTGATGTTCCCCGATGGGTATGCAGCGAATCTACAGAGGGGAGCCAGTCTTGATAAATTGAAGATATTTGGTCTCAAGAGTCATGATTGGCACATATGGATTGAGCGGGTAATGCCGGTGATGTTGCGTGGCTTCATCCCTGAGGATGAATGGCTAGTACTGGCAGAACTCAGCTATTTCTTCCGTGTTCTTTGTGCGAAAGAACTATCGCCTGGCGTGCTAGAAGAAATGGAAGAGTTGGCGCCGGAGTTGATCTGCAAGTTAGAGAAGATCTTTCCACCGGGCTTCTTTAATCCAATGCAACATTTGATTTTGCATCTCCCGACCGAGGCAAGATTGGGGGGGCTCGTGCAAAATCGTTGGTGCTACCCAACTGAGAGGATGCAGAAGACGCTTCGACAAAAATGTAAAAATAAACGTAGAATTGAAGCATCGATGGCTGAGGCATTCATAACTGAGGAGGCGGCAAACTTCGTGACAGCACACTACGAAGCCAAAATCGTCATTTGCATAATCCGAAGCCTCGGTACAATGCTGACGACCCTAAAAAGGGTGGATCCAACCTCAGCCTTTTCAAAGGGAATCTCGCACCAGCCAGTGTTTCAAATCCAGTATCTTTGGATAACGAACAATGGCGGACCATTTCGTTGTATATCTTCAACAACCTGATAGAAGTGCGGCCGTACATCGAGTAAGTTCTCGGTACATAGTTTCACAACTTCTATTTCCTTTGAACTGCTCTTATTCCTGGATATTTCATACAGTCGATACGTCGCCTTATTCTCGTATGGAGCGGTGATCCAAAAGGATTCTGTCGAAGAGTATGAGCTTCTCGCAAAGCAAGGAGGCGGCTATCCCGGTTTCATCTCTTGGTTCAAACAAACGGTAATTTCTATTAGACTTGTAGGCTAATTTGTAGGCGGCTATCCCGGTTTCATTCACTAATTTGTGCGTAATGCAACAATCCTTTCATATTAAACATGTAGGCTAATTCAGAGTCTATGGACGCCGAATTGAGACAAGTGGCTAATGGTTTTGACTATAAGGTCCGTTCATTTGACAAATACGACATCAACGGGTATCGCTTTCGTACCTATGGCAAAGAGCTATCTATGGCCGACCGAAAGTCTACAAATTGTTGTGTATCTGCTATCGGCGAAGGAGGTACCGAGTATTATGGGAGAGTTGAAGCAATTTATGAACTTCTATTCTATGGTGAAAACCCACCGAATGTCGTAGTCTTCAAATGTTATTGGTTTCAGCCGAAGGAGACTAGAAGGACTCATGAACATATAGGGCTAGTTGAAATCAACCAAAGCACCCATTTAGATGTTCCTGATGTCTATATTACGGCTCAACAGGCGACCCAAGTATTCTATCTACCGTGGGCCTGCCAAACTAATCCAAATCTAAAAGGTTGGGATGTCGTTTATGAAGTGCCGCCACGTGCTAGACTATCTCCCCCAAAGGAAGAGGATTATGAACCTCACATTAACCCAGACACATATGAAGGAGAATTCTTCCAAGAGACACGTCTTTCCAAAAAGCATTTCAAGAACCGCTATACTTCACCCCAAAACATTGAAGTAGACAGCGACAGTGAATCCGACATCACCCCAGAGGAGGAACAAGAAGAGCCGGAACAAGAAGAGGTTACTGCTGCGGATGACCTGTCATTGCTTGACCGATTACGTCAAGGTGGCCTTGCACATGTTGATGCCACTGAACCCTATGAGCCCGTCATTGATTATAGTGATGATGATGATTATGCATTTATTGATGATACTGATCGAGATTATTAGTAGTGTCAGGTATTAATTTTTTTAATGTTGTACTTGATGATGATACACTTAAGTGATACACATATTATTATTCATGTCGGTCTTTTTTTATGTTGTACTAATTTCGTTTACTGTTTGTCATGGCAGGTGTTGAAAGATGGTGGGCGCTGGTCGGGAGCGCGCCAAGGCCCCTTCTTCGTCGGCGCGTGGTCTGAGGTCTTCGATTCCAGACGTACCTCTCCGCCGAGCGTTGCTGGACAGTATGTCCACACCGCCGAGCCCTTCTTCGTCGACCGCGGTGCCCAGCAGGGGACGAGGTAGGAAGAGAGGAGGTGGGGCACGTGGTCGCGGGAGAGGAGGTAGGGTGACTGCTAGGGAACCTTCCTCGCCGCCACCCCCAGCTGTTTCACCCGAGCACGTGACTGCTAGGGTGGACTCGTCCGAGGAGGAGGCTACACGGACTCCGGTCCACGAGCCTCCGGTCCACGGGTCTTGGGCCCACGAGCCTCGGGTCGACTGGCCTTCGGCCCACGAGAGTTCGGCCCACGAGACCCCGGAGGAGCACACGTACGGATGGGGTACCTGGCCGGATCAGCCCGAGGAGCCGAGTGGCCATGCTGATGATGGCGGGGAGCCGACTGATCTTGAGGAGGAGGGTGGCACCGTCTACCAGCGTGGTGCTACACGGCTCCCGTCCGTGCCGGCGACCCGCGAGCAGAGGTGGTTGATCTTCCCTGATGGGGAGAGGTACGTAAGTGCATTTAATATTTTTGTACCTTCTGCATTCACGTTTCTTGAAATAACTAATGCGTTGGCCTTGTCATGCTGCAGGGGTTGGGACCACCATCATAGTGTCCGCCGGCCCAACTCCGTCCTTGGAGTTCTTTGCCGGCAAAACTTCCCGGGGTTTGTCACGTTGCCTGGTGAGGGTCGGCTTCCAGAGCTTGGGTTGAGCTGGGAGCACTACGTGGCTGCCCCGGCCCCGCCGGATGTCATTATCGACGGTGTCGTGTGCGACACGAGGGTTGACATGGTGATCAGGACGTTCTGGGTAATTTCTCCTTTACACATTTCAAAATCATCAACTAGCTAGTTATTAATTGTACTAATCAATATTGTCTCATTTGATTGCAGACATTCTACAGGTGTGAGGAGGGATACGAGGAGGACAGCGCAAATGTTATCCAGAACGTCTGCAAGCGCCTACTCCAGAACTTACGGCACGAGGCTCGGGTGCAGGCTGTTCGAGACTACTACACCTTGCGTGGTATCAAGAAGACCAAGCCGGCGTGCCGCGATAAGTTCCTGAGTAAGGAGCAGTACATGAAGGTAATTCTTAAGGCCTTCTACTTAAGTTCCTTCATTTAGTAATTCTTAGCCGTAGCGCTCAAGTTTCTATTTGCTAACTTATAGGCACCTCCGAGATGGTGTGCGGATCGGATGGATTGTTGGGAGGTGTTGGTCGATGAGTGGTGCTCACAAGAATGGCTAGCCCTCCACAACCAGGCCAAGGACAAACGTGCCCAAATGGAAGGTGTGCCACACCATCAAGGCAGCTCCAACTTATATCAGTTCGGGCGCAACTGGGTATGTGGTTTGCTTCATGATTCATGCAATTCATTCATCATGCTAGCTTGAGCCCTTTAATTACTAATTTTCATTGTTTCTCTCTTTCAGGCACGCCACAATAAGGCGGATAAGGTGCCAGAGGTGTATGACCTGTATGCCATGGCCCACACTGGCTCTTTCAAGAAAGTCAAGGCTTTCTCTCAGTCTGACCTCGATGATGCAAACAACTTCACCAACATCTCCTCCCACAACAAGCTCGTGAGATATAGAGATGAGGGGAAGGCGAGGAAAGGGGAGGACTTTAACCCGAGCCAGGGTCCCATTGATCCAGAGCTGGTGATGATATCTGGTGGCGGGAGGTCCCATGGCTCCATAGCCATTGGAGATGGACTTATCCGTTGTCCTAGCACTCTCCCGAAGATCAAGGCGCGCCAGTCGAGCTCCGCTCCTGAGATAAGGCCTCGTGAACGGCCAGTGCAACTCGCCATCAAGGTTAGTGATACGTACTCAGTTATCTTTCTCCATTACATTGTGTGCGCTTCCATCAATGATTACAAATGGTCATGTGAGTGGTGTTGCAGGCTGCTATACAGACTGAGAGAGATAGAACGGAGAAACTTCTGGCGGAGGCGGCGGAGAGGCAGCGGGAGATGGAGGAGAGGACGAGAAAGATGATGGAGGAGGAGAGGGCACGGAATGACATGCAGGCAAGGGCCATGTACGAGCTCGTTGTGGTAAGTTTCTTCTGCAGATTACTTGCTAGTCTTAACATTTGAGTCTCATTACTAACTAGTATGACTCTGTTCTGAAAACCAAATGTGCAGTCTGTGTGCGAGAAGTCCGGTCAGCCCGCTCCGCCGATGCCAGTGATTGCTCCTGGGAGCACGGTGAGTTTAGTTTGAATGGACATTACTTGGTAGTCTTAACATTTGTGTGTCGTAATGCTAACGAGACATTGGAAATGATCTTTGGTGCAGCTTAACTCCAGAAACGCATCGCACGATCCTTCTCCAGGTAGCGGCACTAGCCACCCCGCTCCTACACCTCCCTGATCACGGTAAGTTTCTCTAGTGTTTTGCTTAACAAATGCATAAAGACCTAGACTTAGCTTTATTTCCTCCAATATGCTTACCATAATGACCTAGAGTTAGCTTATTTTCCTCCAAAATGACCCATTTTACCTAGGTTAGCTTATAAATGATGCAGTTCATCCAAGTTAGCTCAAAAATGACCCATTTTACCTAGATTAGCTCCTAAATGATCCATTTTACCTACGTTAGCTTTAAAATGGCCCATTCCACCTAGGTTAACTCCAAAATGACCCATCTTACCTAGGTTATCTCATAAACGATCCATTTCAACTAATTTAGCTCATAAACGATCCATTTGACCTAAGTGAGCTAAAAAACGATCCATTTCACCTAAATTAGCTCTTAAATGATCCATTTCACCTAAGTTAGCTCAAAAAGATCCATTTCAACTAAATTAGCTCTAAAATGACCCATTTTACGTAGATGAGCTCCTAAATGATCCATTTTACCTACGTTAGCTTTAAAATGACCCATTTCACCTATGTTAGCTCCAAAATGACCCATTTCACCTAGATTAGCTCCAAAATGACCCATTTCACCTAGGTTAGCTCCAAAATGACCCATTTCACCTTACTTAGCTAAAAAACGATGCCCTTCACCTTATTTAGCTCATAAACGACCCATTTCAACTAAGTTAGCTCATAAATGATCCATTTCAACTAAGTTAGATCATAAACAACCCATTTCAACTTAGTTAGCTCATATATGATCCATTTCACCTAAGTTAGCTCATAAATGACATATACTTCTTGTTCTAGTCTTCTTCTTGTTCTAGTCACCTATTTCTAACTTTCTTATTTACCATTTTGCAGATTTCATTCACTTCATGGAAGCTAGCTTGCTATGATGGAGTGCTTGCTTTTCCTTTCATGAAACTTTGCATTGTATCTAGCTTGTTATGATGGATGGAACTATGTGATATGGATCATTGCATCTAACTTGCTATGTTGATGAAACTTTGCATTGTAATATATATATGGATGGAACTATGTGTATGGATGGAACTTGCTTATGTATGAACAATGTGTATGGATGAAACTGATGTGATATGTGATATGAAACTTATGTGCTGGATATGTGCTGGATATGTGATATGAAACTTATATATTTTCTGTGCAAATTGTGGGATTTAATAAAAAACAGAAAAAACAGACAATATGCAGGCTCTTTGCCGTCTGCCACCGACGGCAAAGAGCTCTTTGCCGTCTGCCGCGGACGGCAAAGAAGCCATGTGGCAGCCAACTGTGCTTCCTGGGAGCTGACCCATTTGGTCAGTTTGCCTACAGTGGCAGACGGCAAAGAACCTGCACTTTGCCATCAGTGGCAGACGGCAAAGAACCTGCCATCTAGTGACATGTAGATGACATCATAAGGCGGACGGCAAAGACCAGAGAAATTTTGCCGTCTGCGGCGGACGGCAAAGGTCTGCCGTTAGCCACTTAACGGACTGACAGCGCAATTATTGCCGTCCGCCCTCTTTGCCGTCCGCTGCAGACGGCAAAGATCCTTTGCCATCCGCCTCCAGGAAGCAGACGGCAAAGCAGCTGTTTACCGTAGCCTTCTTTGCCGGAGCCTTTTGCCGTCCGCGGCTGACGGCAAAGGTCTTTGCCGTCCGCCTTTCGAGCCTTTGCCGTCCGCCGTGGCAGACGGCAAAGTAGCTGTTTCCTGTAGTGATATGTGGATATGAGAAATTGGTTGAGGGTTTTGGAGCATATCACTAAGCATTTTGAGCAAGAAAGCCATTAAGCAACACCTCATCCCCTTTTAATAGTATTGGCTTTTCCTATGGACTCAATGTGATCTTGGATCACTAAAAGGAAAATGTAGAGTCTTGAGCTTGAGCCAATATCCGTCCTTAGCATTTTGAGGGGTCCACATTCCTATTCCATGCCATGCCAATCATTGAGCTTTCCTGAAATATTTATCTTGAAATAGCATTAGCTCAATGAGCTATATGTTGTTAATAATTACCAAAACCACCTAGGGGTAGTTGCACTTTCAGTCTCCCCCTTTTTGCTAATTGATGACAACATATAGATCAAAGCTTCGACAAATGATAATAAGATTGAAATACATCGTCGCTTTGAGAAGTATGTGATAAGCAAGAGCTCCCCCTAAATTTGTGCACTATTTAAGATTTGCTTTTGAATGCAAATGCACAATCGATTAGGATCATGGGTCACTCTTCCATGTCACATACATCTTGGTGGAGCGCTTAAAATGATATGAATTGAAACATGCACTCATCACCAAGCAAAGTGAATGATCATATATGGAAAATAAGAGATAATATCATCCAAGCAAGCATTAAAGTAGCATATGATCAAACACATGATCATACAAGTATCTCACATAGACATAGAGTATCAACCAAGCACACAAAAGTTCAACCAAAAGCAAGAGAGACAAAGAAGCAAAACACTCTCTCTCGAAGCCTATGATCTATACATTTCTCCCCCTTTGGCAACAAGTTACCAAAAAGTTCGAAAATGCATAGTGCTACACGTCTCTCAGGCTTGGTCTTTGGGAGGTGGTGTAGAGAGAACTCCAAGAATGAAGGCATCAGTTGATGTAGCTGGAGCTGGTGGAGTGGCTGCTGGAGGTGGAACTGAAGCTGGTGCTGCTGGTGCAGATGAAGTAGCTCTCGTATCTGGCACAGGCACTGCAGCTGACCTCTGACTCCTTGGCACTCACTGAAAAGCATCCGTAGTACCTTGTCCTCTCTTCTCCTCTGCTTCCTCCTGGAGCTCCTCAACTGCTGTCGGAATCTCAGTGACCTTCAGATCAAGATCATAAAACTTTGTTTCTATAATCCTCTCCAAGCTCTCTTGATCCTGAGTCAGGGTGGCCAAGCCCTTCTCAATCCTCAATGTAGCTTGAATTAGATAACCCAATTGATCTTGTTTTCTCTTCAGGAACACTGCAGATGCCTCCTCAATGCTTGGCATCTTTGCAGCTTTCTCTGCCTTTGCCTTAGCTCTCTTCTCTTGTGCTTGTGCTGATGAAGGTTCATTCTCATTCATTAAAACTTCATTATCTTCAAAATCTGGGTACAAGGGTAAGTGCTCCTTATCCAACAAGTAAGTACCTGTGCCCATCTTTGAGTTGATGAGCACCTGAATGTGTGGAGCGTACCCACAAGATCTCTTCTGATCAGCACCTGTCCTCTTGATTGTTTCCACAATTAGACTCATGACCTTGAATTTTTGAGGAACATCAAAGATTTGCAGCAAGTTGATGGAATGTCCCCTTATCATCTTGTGATCTCCAGATTTGGGTAACAATGTATGCCTCAGGATGGTGTTGATAGTAGGCAGACCAGACAACAAATAATGCACAGATCCAAGCTTGTGTGTCTCCAAAGCTTTATTAGGGATCTCTTTGTACATATTTGCCATAGAGTTGTGGTCTTTCTTCTTCTTGGCATACACATCCAAATCATGCTCATGCTCTTCTAGGGCTTTGATCAACTTGGCCCATTCTTCAACAGTTGATTAGTACCTTGTACCTTCAGACATCCACACTATCCTCCCATCTGGATAGAAATGAGCAGTAGAGTAAAACTACATGATTAGCTCATCATTCCATTTTGTGAGCTTCTGTCCAACAAACTTGTCAACACCACATGCTTTGAAGCTTTCATGTACACCTGGGAAGTGATCTTCATTCTCATCAATGAATTCCCAATCAACCCACTTCATATCATAGACAATTGGCTTCTTGTCAAGCAGAATAGTCTCATAGAAGTCTTCTTGTTCTTTGGTGTGTAACCTATAGTCCACTGCAGCCCTCCTCCTCACAGCTGAGGGATCAGACTGTCTCCACAATCTCAGTCCTGCATCTTTCCTGATGTGCATGTTCTCTGCCACTGGATGAGTATCATTGTGGTCTGGAATCTTGGGTTTCAGTTTTCTTAGCACTAGGGCTTCATCATAATCTTCTTCAACTTCAGGCACTGGGGCCTTGTTCTTCTCTTCTGCAGGAATGTTTCTGGTGCTTCTCTTTGTCTTAGTGGGCTTCTGAGCTTGAGCTGTTGCTTTGGGAGCAGTTTTGGGCTTTGATGGAGCAGCCCCTAACTTGATTGCATCTCCCATAAGCTTCTGAGACTTGGGAGCTGGAGCAGCATCTCCAAGCAGTTGTTGTCCTTGCTTTCTTCCTTTTCTTCTGCCCTTCTCCAGCTGCCTCATCATCACTATGTTGTTCAATGGTGAACTTCATAGTTTCATTTGTAGGAACTTTCCTAGGCTTGGACATTGGAATCCTTCTGGCAGGTGCCTTCTTGTTCAACCCTGGCTTAGTTGCAGCAGCTGTGCCATACTCTTTCTTCAGCACCTTCTTCTTAGAGCTCACTTCTTCTTCAGTAGCCACATAATCCTCATCCTCAGAATCTAAGGTTTTCTTCTTCCTTGATCTGGTGGCTGCTTTGGGCAAGTTACTTGGTGTGCTCCTGCTGCCCTCATCATAACTGCTTAAGGGACTAGTGCCCTCCCTCAATTGCACTTGCTCTTCAGATCTGTTTTGGCTATCACTTTGGTCAGACATCTTGGCAATCACACTGACAGCAAACCCTGTGAATAGATATAGATGAGGTAGAATGGATGAGCTTCACAAAGTGCAGAGTTTTTGCAAAACAGATGAGTCAAAAACTTAGATTTAGTTCTCCACAGAAAGCATTTCGGAGCTACCGATTTGTTAAACTCGGTGATACCGAAGCAACTTTTGGAACCTAAACTAGTGAACTCGGTCAGACCGAGTCATAGTTCGGTGGCACCGAGATTGCTAGGGTTTCACAGAGAGCCGAACTTGGTCACACCGATTTGCAATTTTCGGTCAGACCGAAAAGCGCATGTGCAATGGCCTAAGCCAAATCGGTGAGACCGATTTCTACAACTCGGTCGGTCCGAGATGAGTTCGGCGGAGACGTAACCCTAAATTTTCGAATCAAACCTAACCTAAAGGATGTTTTGTCTAGATAGATTGTTTTCATACGTGGCAATGATCATGGCAAAGCAATGTGCTAGGAATCGGAGTAAGGAAATATCACAAAGTATCGAACTCATACCCTAGTTCGGCGGGAGTTTGCTACGGCGGCAACGGCGGAGCAGATTTCCGTTGACAGCGACGGAAACCAGCTGCGGGAGGTTGTTGGCGGCGAGGAGACGATCCGGAGACCCGAGGAGGCAGAGCAGGATACGCGCGGGCTGAGGGCTTTTGAAGAATTTTTCGAAATCTCACCCGTGGATATATATATCCCGAACCTATCGGTGTGACCGAGTGGAACAACTCGGTGGCACCGAGATGCAGAATCGCAGGCGGTTACTGCAACTCGGTGTGACCGAAAAGTTCAAATCGGTTGCACCGAGATGGAAAACCTAGATCAACTTAGTGAACTCGTTGTGACCGAAGTGGATGACTCGGTCATACCGAAATGCACAAAGAGGTTTTGGAAGTTTAAGTCTATGACGAATCGGGGCCTCCGAGTGCTCCTCACACAGAGTGGTTCGAATCTGACTTGATCAAACTTTGTGATGTAGCATGAATAGAGTTTGAGACGAGAAAAGCATAGATAGCTAGAGGGTGTTCTTAGGCATTCTTGTCCATCCATTTGGTAAAAGAGAAAAAGCCAAACAATCAAAGCAACAAATGGATGTCCCCGAACGAGTAAAATATGCAATCAACATGATCACACAATAAAATGGCAAATGAAATATGTGACATAGCATGCACAAACACTCTAGCATCTATCAAGCAACTGGCGATGACTAGGTCATCTATATATGAGTATATTGACTTAGGAGTCAAATGAGAACATTTGATCATAGGTCATACTCATCGTTTAAGCACAAGTGGGGTTACCACTTTTACATAAAGCATTGTTTTGTGCACACTATTAGAGTTTCTTTAGCTCAATTTGTTGGAGTAAAGCTCCCCCTAGATGTGATATCCCCCCTAAGAGGGATGAACTAACCTTGGGTTTTATCGATGATGACTTCATGTAGATGTTGAAGATGTGGATGCTCAATGTTGATGTAGATCATTTGGAGCAATCCATTGGAGTGAGTTGCACTTTCAATACCTACACGGGTTAGTCCCACAAGGAACAAACAAGGATATCCATAGACATAGAGTGAAGTTCACACAAGGTGATGTCCATGAAAGCATTTGGTTACCTTGTCCCTTGTCTTACCAACAAGAGGGTTTGTGACTCTTTGAACTAGTGCAAGATGTGGAAGTTGTTTGCACTTGTCCTTGCCAAGATGTTATGAGAGAATATGTTGGCGGAGTCACCCTCAAGAACTCTCTAGTTCCTTTTCTTCGGGATCCACATCATCTTGATGGGAATCCTTGGAGTTGTAGTCGTACTTGATGAAGTAGAACTTGATGTAGTCTTGGGAACCCACTTGACCAAGTCCTTAGGAGCTTCTTCAAATGCATGAATCTCCTCTTGAAGCTTGTCCTTGCCTTTTTGCTTGTGGTCTTGTGGTGGAAGATCATCATCAGCTTGTGTCCCTTGGAAGGAAGTAGGATCATACTTCTCTTGTTGAAGAACAAACTTCATCTTGGGGTATTGATCTTCTTCCCACTCAACTCCATTGGCATTGAACTTTCGTTCAAAACCAACACCTTGATTCTTCCGGTGTCTTCCTTGCTTGTGTAGAATTTCCTCAAATTGCTTACTCCCGACAAGGCTCTTGTAAACACCTTTCTCTATAATTCCCTTCAATAAGCTATTTTCTTGCTCAAGTGTAACTTGGCTAAGAGAATCATTAGTGAAATCAAGAGAACTACTAGAAGCAACAATATTGGATTTAACATGATTGTTGTTACTACTAGAAAAAGAATCTTTCTTACTCTTGTTGCTAGATTGAACTTGTGGCATGTACATAGACAAGAGTAAATGCTTGGCAATGTAAGAAGAACTTTTCTTGCGAAGACCATCATTGATTGCTTTTAAGAACTCATGCTCTTGCTCAAGGTTGAGCTTTTCAAAGCGCAACTTTTCATGAGTCTTTAAAAGTTCTCGATGATCTTCCAAGGTAGTTTCATGATCTAACTTAAGAGTGTTTAGTTCTTTAGTTAGACGCTCAATCTCCTTCTTATCATCATCATTAATAGCAAGTTCATCATAGTTTTCATCACTAGAGTTGTCAACAAGTAAATCATCATCACCTAGCAAATCATCTTCATCACTATTGAAATCAACATACTCTGGGTGTGATACCTTTGGTCCGTTAGCCATGAAGCATCTTCCAATTCCTTCATTTGGTGAGTCAAATATATAGTAGGAGTTGGTTGACACAAGTGCTAGACCGGCGACACCTTCATCTTGAGTATATTCGGAGTCGAAGTGATAACTTCTCTCGGAGTGATTTTAGGAGTCAGTGCCGGATACCCATTCACCAACATGAGCTTGATGTCTTCGTTTTGTGTAGCTCCTTGATGACTTGTCCTTCCTTTCGGAATCCTTGCTTCTCCGTGATGTTCTTCTTTCATAACGGTCATCTCTACTCCTTCTCTCTCTAGATGGTGGTTCTTCTCTTCTACTTCTTCTCTTGGGTGAATCTTCTCTTCTTTTTTAGGGGGCCGTACACTCATTGAAGTAGTGTACGGGTCTCCACAATTGTAGCAATTACGTTCTCGACTCGCAGATCTTTTGTCATTGTAGGACCTTGACTTGGAACTTCTTTCGTTGCTTCTACTCTTGTAGAACTTGTTGAAATTTTTCACCATTAGGCTCAATTCCTCATTGAAGGTTTGTTTCTCACTTGAAGATGTGGGAGCATCACATAAGGCTTTGTATGCACCACTTGACTTGTTGTGAAGCTCTTCCTTATCCTTGACTGACATCTCATGAGCAACAATTCTTCCAATGACTTCCGTAGGCTTGAGATCTTTGTAATTGGGCATCAGTTGGATCAATGTGCACACGGTATCATATTTTCCATCCAAGGCTCTTAGGATTTCCTTGATGATGAATTTATCGGTCATCTCTTCACTTCCTAAGCCGGCAATCTCATTTGTGATGAGAGCAAGCCTAGAGTATATTTCAGCGACACCTTCACCACCCTTCATTTTGAACTTGTCAAGTTGACTTTGAAGCACATCCAGTTTTGATTCCTTGACGGAGTTGGTACGTTCGTGCGTATCAATCGAAGTATCCCAAATTTCCTTTGCATTCTCAAGATGGCTGATTTCATTGAATTCTTCGGGGCACAATTCGTTGAAGAGAATATCACAAGCTTGAGCATTGTATTGCAGCATCTTCAACTATTCCGCGGTAGCTTCACGGTTCGGTTCTCTCCCATCAAAGAATTCACCTTGCAAGCCAATACACACAATAGCCCAAACGGCAGGGTTATGTCCAAGAATATGCATTTTCATCTTATGCTTCCAACTAGCAAAATTAGTACCATCAAAGTAAGGACCTCTACGGTGGTAATTTCCCTCACTAGACGCCATACTCTCCAAGGTTGTGAAACCAAGGCTATGATTACAAAAAGCTATGGAAATCAAGGCAAATGGAGACCAAAGCTCTGATACCACTTGTAGGATTGAAAGTATGTCTAGAGGGGGGGGGGGTGATTAGACTACTTGACCAAATAAAAATCTAGGCTTTTCCCAATTTTAAGTCTTGGCAGATTTTAGCAACTTAGCACAAGTCAAGCAATCAACCTACACATGCAAGTCTAAGAGTATAGCAGCGGAATGTAAAAACATTGCATATGAAGGTAAAGGGAGGAGTTTGGAGGGAGCAAACGCAATGTAGACACGTTCCAATAGGTGGTGCTATCGTACATCCACGTTGATGGAGACTTCAACCCACGAAGGGTAACGGTTGCGCGAGTCCACAGAGGGCTCCACCTACGAAGAGTCCACGAAGAAGCAACCTTGTCTATCCCACCATGGCCATCGCCCACGAAGGACTTGCCTCACTAGGGTAGATCTTCACAAAGTAGGCGATCTCCTTGCCCGTACAAACTCCTTGGTTCAACTCCATAATCTTGACGGAGGCTCCCAAGTGACACCTAACCAATCTAGGAGACACCACTCTCCAAAAGGTAATAGATGGTGTGTTGATGATGAACTCCTTGCTCTTGTGCTTCAAATGATAGTCTCCCCAACACTCAACTCTCTCTCACAGATTTGGATTTGGTGGAAAGATGATTTGAGTGGAAAGCAACTTGGGGAAGGCTAGAGATCAAGATTCATATGGTTGGAATGGAATCTCTTGGTCTCAACACATGAGTAGGTGGTTTTCCCTCAGAAAATGTATGCTGGAAGTGTAGGCATGTTCTGATGGCTCTCTCCGCGAATGAAGGAAGGGTGGAGGGGTATATATAGCCTCCACACAAAATCTAACCATTACACACAATTCACCAAACTCGGTAGGACCGAATCAGAAAACTCGGTCAGACCGATTTAGTTTAAAATGTGAACGTTAGGCTTTTCGGTGGGACCGACATGTCAACTCGGTAGGACTGATTTCATTAGGGTTAGGGCATAATATAATCTCGGTGAGACCGATTACACAAACTCGGTGGGACCGATTTTGGTAATAAGCTAACCAGAGAGTCGGTTAGGCAAACTCGGTGGGACCGAATTGCTCATTTCGGTGAGACCGAAACGTTATGAAAGGGAAACAGAGAGTTTGCGTTGCGAACTCGGTGGGATCGATCGCTCATCTCGGTTGGACCGAAACGTTACGAAGGGAAATAGAGAGTTTGCAATCCCATCTCGGTGAGACCGAAATACCTATCGGTGAGACCGAAGTGACTAGGGTTTGTGGTAGTGGCTATGTCAAGTGAACTCGGTGGCGCTGGATAGAATATTTCGGTGGGGACGAGTTTGACTTTTTGGTTTGGGACATATGTGGATATGAGAAAGTGGTTGAGGGTTTTGGAGCATATCACTAAGCATTTTGAGCAAGAAAGCCATTAAGCAACACCTCAGCCCCTTTTAATAGTATTGACTTTTTCTATGGACTCAATGTGATCTTGGATCACTAAAAGTAAAATGTAGAGTCTGGAGCTTGAGCCAATATGTGTCCTTAGCATTTTGAGGGGTCCACATTCCTAATCCATGCCATGCCAATCACTGAGCTTTCCTGAAATGTTTATCTTGAAATAGCATTAACTCAATGAGCTATATGTTGTTAATAATTACCAAAACCACCCAGGGATAGTTGCACTTTCAAGATCAAAGGCACAAGATGATGATGGCCATATCATGTGACATATTTTGATTGCATGTGATATTTATTTTTTATGCATCTTATTTTGCTTAGTATGTCGGTAGCATTATAAGATGATCTCTCACTAAATTTCAAGGTATAAGTGTTCTCCCTGAGTATGCACCATTGCGACAGTTCGTCGTGCCGAGACACCACATGATGATCGGGTGTGATAAGCTCTACGTTCACATGCAACGGGTGCAAGACAGTTTTGCACATGCAGAATACTCGGGTTAAACTTGACGAGTCTAGCATATGCAGATATGGCCTCGGAACACTGAGACCGAAAGGTCGAACGTGAATCATATAGTAGATATGATCAACATAGAGATGCTCACCATTGAAAACTACTCCATCTCACGTGATGACCGGACATGGCTTAGTTGATATGGAGCACGTGATCATTAGATGACTAGAGGGATGTCTATCTAAGTGGAAGTTCTTAAGTAATATGATTAACTGAACTTAAATTTATCATGAACTTACTCCTGATAGTATTTGCATATCTATGTTTTAAATCAATAGCTCGCGTATAGCTTCCCCGTTTTATTTATGATATCTTCCTAGAGAGAACTAAGTTGAAAGATGATAGTAGCAATGATGCGGACTAGGTCTGTGATCTGAGGATTATCCTCATTGCTGCACAGAAGAATTATGTCCTTGATGCACCGCTAGGTGAAAGAACTATTGCAGGAGCAGATGCAGACGTTATGAACGTTTGACAAGCTCGGTATGATGACTACTTGATAGTTTAGTGCACCATGCTTTACGGCTTAGAACCAGGACTTCGAAAATGTTTTGAACGACATGGAACATATGGCATGTTCCAATAGTTGAAATTGGTATTTCAGACTCATGCCCATGTCGAGAGGTATGAGACCTCTGAGAAAGTACTTTGCCTACAAGATGGAGGAGAATAGCTCAGCCAGTGAGTGTGTGCTCAGAATGTCTGGGTACTACAATCACTTGAATCAAGTGGGAGTTAATCTTCCAGATAAGGTAGTGATTGACAGAGTTCTCTAGTCACTATCACCAAGTTACTGGAACTTCGTGATGAACTATAATATGCAAGGGATGAAAAATTGATTCCCGAGCTCGTCGCGATGCTAAAATCGGCGAAGGTAGAAATCAAGAAAGAGCATCTAGTGTTGATGGTTAACAAGACCACTAGTTTCAAGAAAAGAGGCAAAGGAAAAGAAAGGGAACTTCAAGAAAGAATGGCAAGCAAGTTTCCACTACCATGAAGAAACCCAAAGCTAGACCTAAGCCTGCAACTGAGTGCTTCTACTGCAAAGGGAATGGTCACTGGAAGCGGAACTACCCCAAATACTTGGCGGATAAGAAGGATGGCAAAGTGAACAAAGGTATATTTGATATACATGTTATTGATGTCTACTTTACTAGTGTTCATAGTAACCCCAGGGTATTTGATACCGGTTCAGTTGCTAAGATTAGTAATTCGAAACAGGAGTTCCAAGATGAACAGAGACTAGTTAAGGGCGAGGTGACGATGTGTGTTGGAAGTAATTCCAAGGTTGATAAGATCACCATCGCATACTCCCTTTACTTTCGGGATTAGTGTTGAACCTAAAATAAATGTTATTTGGTGTTTGCGTTGAGCATGAATATGATTGGATCATGTTTATTGCAATACGGTTATCCATTTAAGTCAAAGAATAATTGTTGTTCTATTTACATGAATAAAACCTTCTATGGTCATACACTCAATATAAATGGTTTATTGAATCTCGATCATGGTGATACACATATTCATAATATTGATTCCAAAAGATGCAAAGTTGATAATGATAGTGCAACATATTTGTGGCAATGTCGTTTAGTTCATATTGGTGTAAAGCGCATGAAGAAACTCCATGCAGATGGACTTTTGGAATCACTTGATTATGAATCATTTGATGCTTGCGAACCATGCCTCATGGGCAAGATGACTAAAATTCCGTTCTCCAGAACAATGGAGCGAGTCAATGACTTATAGGAAATAATACATACTGATGTATGCGGTCCAATGAGTGTTGAGGCTCGCGGTAGGTATCGTTATTTTTTGACCTTCACAGATGATTTGAGCAGATATGAGTATATCTACTTAATCAAACACAAGTCTGAAACGTTTGAAAAGTTCAAAGAATTTCAGAGTGAAGTGGAGAATCATCATAACAAGAAAATAAAGTTTCTATGATCTGATCGCAGAGGCGAATATTTGAGTTACGAGTTTGGCCTTCATTTAAAACAATCTGGAGTAGTTTCACAACTCACGCCACCTGGAACACCATAGCGTTATGGTGTGTCCGAACGTCGTAACCGCACTTTAATAGATATGGTGCGATCTATGATGTCTCTTACCGATTTACCGTTATCGTTTTGGGGTTATGCATTAGAGACGGCTGCATTCACGTTAAATAGGGCACCATCTTATCCGTTGAGACGACATCGTATAAACTATGGTTTGGCAAGAAACCTAATCTGCCGTTTCTTAAAATTTGGGGTTGTGATGCTTATGTGAAAAAAACTTCAACTTGATAAGCTCGAACCCAAATCGGAGAAGTGCGTCTTCATAGGATACCCAAAAGAAACTGTTGGGTACACCTTCTATCACAGATCCGAAGGCAAGACATTTGTTGCTAAGAATGGATCCTTTCTAGAGAAGGAGTTTCTCTCGAAAGAAGTGAGTGGGAGGAAACTAGAACTTGATGAGGTAGTTGTACCTTCTCTCGAGTTGGAGAGTAGTTCATCACAGAAATCAGTTCTAGTGATGCCTACACCAATTAGTGAGGAAGTTAATGATGATGATCATGAAACTTCAGATCAAGTTACTACCGAACCTCGTAGGTCAACCAGAGTATGTTCCGCACCAGAGTGGTATGGTAATCCTGTTCTGGAAGTCATGTTACTAGACCATGACGAACCTGCGAACTATGAGGAAATGATGATGAGCCCAGATTCCGCAAAATGGCTTGAGGCCATGAAATCTGAGATGGGATCCATGTATGAAGAACAAAGTGTGGACTTTGGTTGACTTGCCCAATGATCGGCAAGCCATTGAGAATAAATGGATCTTCAAGAGGAAGACGGACGTTGATAGTAGTGTTACTATCTACAAAGCTCGAATTGTCGCAAAAGGTTTTCGACAAGTTCAAAGTGTTGACTACGATAAGATTTTCTCACTCGTAGCGATGCTTAAGTCTGTTCGAATCATGTTAGCAATTGCCACATTTTATGAAATTTGGCAAATGGATGTCAAAACTGCATTCCTTAATGGATTTCTTAAAGAAGAGTTCTATATGATGCAACAAGAAGGTTTTGTCAATCCTAAAGGTGCTAACAAAGTGTGCAAGCTCCAGCGATCCATCTATGGACTGGTGCAAGCATCTCGGAGTTGGAATATACGCTTTGATGAGTTGATCAAAGCATATAGTTTTATACAGACTTGCGGCGAAGCTTGTATTTACAAGAAAGTGAGTGGGAGCACTACAACCTTTCTGATAAGTAATGACATATTGTTGATCGAAAATGATGTAGAATTTTCTGGAAAGCATAAAGGGGTGTTTTAAAGGAGTTTTTCAAAGAAAGACCAGGGTGAAGCTGCTTACATATTGAGCATCAAAATCTATAGATATAGATCGGGACGCTTGATAAGGTTTTTCAATGAGTACATACCTTGACAAGTTTTTGAAGTAGTTCAAAATGGAACAGTCAAAGAAGGAGTTCTTACCTGTGTTGCAAGGTGTGAAGTTGAGTAAAGACTCAAAACCCGACCACGGCAGAAAATAGAAAGAGAATGAAAAGTCATTCCCTATGCTTCAGACATAGGTTCTATAAAGTATGTCATGTTGTGTATCAGACCTATTGTGTACCTCACCATGAGTTTGGCAAGAGGGTACAATAGTGATCCAGGAGTGGATCACTGGACAACGGTCAAAATTATCCTTAGTGGACTAAGGATATGTTTCTCGGTTATGGAGGTGACAAAAAGTTCGTCGTAAAGGGTTACGTCGATGCAAACTTTGACACTGACCCGGATGACTCTAAGTCTCAATCTGGATACAGATTGAAAGTGGGAGCCATTAGCTAGAGTAGCTCCGTGCAGAGCATTGTAGACATAGAAATTTGCAAAAATACATACGGATCTGAATGTGGCAGACCCGTTGACTAAACTTCTCTCACAAGCAAAACATGATCACACCTTAGAACTCTTTGGGTGTTAATCACATGGCGATGTGAACTAGATTATTGACTCTAGTAAACCCTCTGGGTATTGGTGACATGGCGATGTGAATTATAGTGTTAAATCACATGATGATGTGAACTATTGGTGTTAAATCACATGGCGATATGAACTAGATTATTGACTCTAGTGCAAGTGGGAGACTGAAGGAAATATTCCCTAGAGGCAATAATAAAGTTCTTATTTATATTTTTTTATATCATGATAAATGTTTATTATTCATGCTAGAATTGTATTAACCGGAAACTTAGTACATGTGTGAATAAATAGACAAAACAGAGTGTCCCTAGTATGCCTCTACTTGACTAGCTCGTTAATCAAAGATGGTTAAGTTTCCTAACCATAGACATGTGTTGCCATTTGATGAACGGGATCACATCATTAGGAGAATGATGTTATGGACAAGACCCATTTGTTAGCTTAGCATGTTGATTGTTCAGTTTTTATTGCTATTGCTTCCTTCATGACTTATACATATTCCTTTGACTATGAGATTATGCAACTCCCGAATACCGGAGGAACACCTTGTGTGCTATCAAACGTCACAACGTAACTGGGTGATTATAAAGATGCTCTACAGGTGTCTCCGAAGGTGTTTGTTGGGTTGGCACAGATCGATATTAGGATTTGTCACTCCGAGTATCAGAGAGGTATTCTGGGCCCTCTCGGTAATGCACATCACTATATGCCTTGCAAGCAATGTGACTAATGAGTTAGTTGCGGGATGATACATTACGGAACGAGTAAAGGGACTCGCCGGTAATGAGATTGAACTAGGTATGTGATGACCCACAAGTATAGGGGATCTATCGTAGTCCTTTCGATAAGTAAGAGTGTCGAACCCAGCGAGGAGTAGAAGGAAATGACAAGCGGTTTTCAGTAAGGTATTCTCTGCAAGCACTGAAATTATCGGTAACAGATAGTTTTGTGATAAGGTAATTTGTAACGGGTAACAAGTAATAAAAGTAAATAAGGTGCAACAAGATATCCCAATCCTTTTTGTAGCAAAGGACAAGCCTGGACAAACTCTTATATGAAGGAAAACGCTCCCGAGGACACATGGGAATTATCGTCAAGCCAGTTTTCATCACGCTCATATGATTCGTGTTTGTTACTTTGATAATTTGATATGTGGGTGGACCGGTGCTTGGGTACTGCCCTTCCTTGGACAAGCATCCCACTTATGATTAACCCCTATTGCAAGCATCCGCAACTACAAAAGAAGTATTAAGGTAAACCTAACCATAGCATGAAACATATGGATCCAAATCAGCCCCTTACGAAGCAACTCATAAACAAGGGTTTAAGCTTCTGTCACTCTAGCAACCCATCATCTACTTATTACTTCACAATGCCTTCCTCTAGGCCCAAATAATGGTGAAGTGTCATGTAGTCGACGTTCACATAACACCACTAGAGGAGAGACAACATACATCACATCAAAATATCGAAAGGATACCAAATTCACATGACTACTTATAGCAAGACTTCTCCCATGTCCACAAGAACAAAAATACTACTCATAAATCATATTCATGTTCATAATCAGAGGGGTGTTAATATGCATAAAGGATCTGAACATATGATCTTCCACCGAATAAACCAACTAGCATCAACTACAAGGAGTAATCAACACTACTAGCAACCCACAGGTACCAATCTGAGGTTTTGAGACAAAGATTGGATACAAGAGATGAACTAGGGTTTGAGAGGAGATGGTGCTGGTGAAGATGTTGATGGAGATTGACCCCCTCCCAATGAGAGGATCGATGGTGATGATGATGGTGATGATTTCTCCCTCCCGGAAGGGATGTTTCCCCGGCAGAACAGCTCCGCCGGAGCCCTAGATTGGTTCCGCCTCGTGGCGGCGGTGTTTCGTCCCGAAAGCTTCCTTATAATTTTTTCTTGGACGAAAGACTTCATATAGCAGAAGATAGGCACCGGAGGCCTGCCAGGGGTCCCACAAGACAGGGGGGCGCGCCAAGGGGGGTAGGGCGCGCCCCCACCCTCGCGGCCAGGGTGTGGGCCCCCTCTGGTTAATTCTTTCGCCAGTATTTTTTATTAATTCCAAAACGTGCCTCCGTGAAGTTTCAGACTTTTGGAGTTGTGCATAATAGGTCTCTAATATTTGCTCCTTTTCTAGCCCAGAATTCCAGCTGCCGGCATTTTCCCTCTTCATGTAAACCTTGTAAAATAAGAGAGAATAGGCATAAGTATTGTGACATAATGTGTAATAACAGCCCATAATGCAATAAATGTCGATATAAAAGCATGATGCGAAATGGACGTATCAACTCCCCCAAGCTTAGACCTCGATTGTCCTCAAGCGGAAGCCGATGACGAAAAATATGTCCACATGTTTAGAGATAGAGATGTCGATAAAATAAAATACAGACATGAGGGCATCATGATCATTCTTATAACAGCAACATATATTGTTATATGATTTCTTATGCTAAAGTAATAATCTATTCACAATGTCAAGTATGAATCAGAAACTTCATTGAAACTAACAAACTATGATCTCGGTCATTGAGGCAATTGCAATTTATCATAACATAGGAAAGAGTCAATATAAGAGCTTTTCAGCAAGTCCACATACTCAACTATCATTTAGTCTTTCACAATTGCTGACACTCACACAGTACTTATGGTTATGGAGTTTTAATCGGACACAGAGAAAGATAGGGGCTTATAGTGTTGCCTTCCAACCTTTTACCTCAAGGGTAATGTCAACAATAATAGTTCATGCTAACTTACATCCAATTGGATATATATATATACATATACATATATATATATATATATATATATATATATCAGGATCTTTCCAACACAATGTGCTTGCCAAAGGATAAAATGTAAAAAGGAAAGGTGAAGATCACCATGACTCTTGTATAAGGTATAAGACAGAAGTAAAAGATAGGCCCTTCGCAGAGGGAAGCAGAGGTTGTCATGTGTTTTTGTGGTTGGATGCACAAAATCTTAATGCGAAAGAACGTCACTTTATATTGCCACTTGTGATATGGACCTTTATTATGCAGTCCGTCGCTTTTATTTCTTCCACATCACAAGATCGTATAAAGCTTATTTTCTCCACATTAATAAATCATACATACTAGAGAGCAATTTTTATTGCATGCAACAATGACAACTTACTTGAAGGATCTTACTCAATCCATAGGTAGGTATGGTGGACACTCATGGCGAAACTGGGTTTAAGGATATTCGGAAGCACAAGTAGTATCTCTACTTGGTGCAAAGAGTTTGGCTAGCATGCGGGGAAAGGCAAGCTCAACATGTTGGACGATCCATGACAATATACTTTATTTCGGATATAAGAAAACATAACCCATTAAGTTGTCTTCCTTGTGCAACATCAACTTTTTAGCATGTCATATTTTAATGAGTGCTCACAATCATAAAAGATGTCCAAGATAGTATATTTATATGTGAAAACCTCTCTTTCTTTATTACTTCCTATTAATTGCAACGATGACCAAAACTACGTTTGTCAACTCTCAACAACTTTTGTTCATCATACTCTTTTATATGTGAAGTCATTACTCCCCATAAGATCAATATGATCTCTTTAATTCTTTTTATTCTTTTTCTTCTCTTTTATTTTTATTCCCTCAAGATCATAGCAAGATGATCAAGCCCTTGACTCAAAACTAATCTTTATTATATATAGCTCACGAACTCGATTACATAAAAGGATCATAAAGCAAAACTCAAAACTAGATCATACTAAAACTTTATTCTACTAGATCAAGATATTACCAAAAGGATCGAACTAAGAAAAACGGTAAAGATAGGAGTGTGATGGTGATACGATACCGGGGCACCTCCCCCAAGCTTGGCAGTTGCCAAGGGGAGTGCCCATACCCATGTGTTTATGTCTCTTTTGCTGGTGAAGGAGATGGAGTTGTTGATGATGTAGGCTTGTCGTGCATCTTCCAAGGCATAGGCTCACCATCGTAGAAGGATGATCGGGTCTCCAGGATCCTCAAATCTGTAGCCAAACTCATCCTCTTGATATATTCATACTCACAGTTTTGGTTTTGCAGGTCATAGATCTGGGCTTGGAGATGCTTGATTTTCTCATGAAGCTTGAAGATGGTCTCCCCAATGTTCTTGGCATCCAGCTTGTGGTTATTAGTGAACTCTGCGATCATCATGTGGTTGGCGTCGAGTTCGCGTTCCACCATCCCTTGCCACTTGAAAACTTGCTGCTCCATTGCTTCGAGTCTTGTCTCCACGCTTCCGGTCCTCCTTGGTCCCTCAACATCGCGGATGTGTAGCACCCCCTCATGCATCTCAATGGTTTGAGGGTGTTGCAGCACCTTCGCGAGGTAGCGGTTGATGACCTTCTCGAAAAACTTGTCCTTGGGTGCGCTCGAAGACGTCATGGTGATCTAGATCTGTCAGAAAAACAGCTCGAAACAAAAACAGGAGATATTTGCGTGGTATGGTAGTCAAAACCTTCGGGAGATTATATAACGAATTTTTACCGACCAAAAGAAGTATCGTGCAAGAAAACGGAGTCCGGAGGGCACACGTGGTGCCCACGAGGCAGGGGGCGCGCCCTCCACCCTCGTGGACGCCTCGTGTCCTTCCCGGACTACTCATTATTTTCCTATTTTCTTAAATATTCCAAAACGGAGAAAAATTGCCATTAGAACTGTTTTGGAGTCGATTTACTTACCGTACCACATACCTATTCCTTTTCGGAGTCTGAAACGTTCTGGAAAGTGTCCCTTATATATTCCTCCAGGGTTACTGTTTCAATAACATTAGTTTCAACATTTATGGGATTACCTGAGATATAATGTTTGATTCTTTGACCGTTCACCACCTTCGGATTTGTGCCTTTGAAGTTGTTGGTTTTTATGGCAGCGGAACGATAGACCTCCTCGATAACGTAAGGACCTTCCCATTTAGAGAGAAGTTTACCTGCAAAAAAATCTTAAACGGGAGTTGTATAACAAAACATAATCACCTATGTTAAACTCACGCTTTTGTATCCTTTTATCATGCCATCTTTAAACCTTTTCTTTAAATAGTTTGGCATTCTCATAGGCCTGGGTTCTCCATTCATCAAGTGAGCTAATGTCAAATAGCCTCTTCTCGACGACAAGTTTGAAATCATAATTTAGCTCCTTAATGGCCCAATATGCCTTATGTTCTAGTTCGAGAGGTAAGTGACATGCTTTTCCATAAACCATTTTATACGGAGACATACCCATAGGATTTTATATGCAGTTCTATAGGCCCATAATGCATCATCAAGTTTCTTGGACCAATTCTTTCTAGATCTATTAACAGTCTTTTGCAAAATTAATTTAATCTCTCTATTACTTAGTTCTACCTGACCGCTAGATTGTGGATGATATGGAGATGCAATTCTATGATTAACATCATACTTAGCAAGCATTTTACGAAAAGCACCATGAATAAAATGTGAACCACCATCAGTCATTAAATATCTAGGGACTCCAAACCTTGGAAAAATAACTTCTTTAAGCATCTTAATAGAGGTGTTATGATCAGCACTACTAGTTGGAATAGCTTCTACCCACTTAGCAACGTAATCAACAGCAACTAAAATATGTGTATACCCATTAGAGGAAGGAAACGGTCCCATATAATCAAAGCCCCAAACATCAAATGGTTCAATAACAAGTGAATAATTCATAGGCATTTCTTGATGTCTACTAATATTACCAATTCTTTGACATTCATCACAAGACAAGACAAACTTACGGGCATCTTTGAAAAGAGTAGGCCAATAAAAACCGGATTGCAATACCTTATGTGCAGTTCTATCTCCAGCGTGGTGTCCTCCATAAGCTTCGGAGTGACACTTGCGTAGGATCTGATCCTGTTCATGCTCAGGTACACAACGTCTAATAACACCATCTACTCCCTCTTTATAAAGATGTGGGTCATCCCAGAAGTAATGTCTTAAATCATAGAAGAACTTTTTCTTTTGCTGGTATGTGAAACTAGGTGGTATAAATATAGCAACAATGTAATTAACATAATCAGCATACCAAGGAGCAGTACGAGAAGCATTTATGACAGCTAATTGTTCATCAGGAAAGCTATCATCAATAGGTAGTGGGTCATCAAGAACATTCTCTAACCTAGACTAGTTGTCCGCAACGGGGTTCTCAGCTCCCTTTCTATCTATAATATGCAAATCAAATTCTTGTAGCAAGACAACCCATCTAATAAGTCTAGGTTCATCATCTTTCTTTTCCATAAGATATTTAATAGCAGCATGATCAGTGTGAACAGTCACTTTAGAATCAACAATATAAGGTCTGAACTTATCACAAGCAAATACAACTGCTAAAAATTATTTTTCAGTAGTAGCATAATTGCTCTGGGCACTATCTAGAGTTTTACTAGCATATTGGATAACATTTAATTTCTTATCAACTCTTTGTCCTAGAACAGCACCTACAGCATAATCACTAGCATCACACATAATTTAAAAGGGTAAATTCCAATCAGGTGGCTGAACAATAGGTGCAGAAATCAAGGCTTTCTTAAGTATTTCAAATGCTTCTGCACAATCATCATCAAAGACAAAAGGAACATCTTTTTTGTAAGAGATTAGTCAGAGGCCTAGAAATTTTTGAGAAGTCTTTAATGAACGTCCTATAAAAACCGGCATGACCAAGGAAACTTCTTATTCCTTTGATGTCCTTAGGACACGACATCTCTTCAATAGCATCAACTTTAGCTTTATCAACTTCAATACCTCTTTCAGAAATTTTATGCCCCAAGACAATACCTTCATTACCATAAAGTGGCACTTCTCCCACTTCAAGAAAAGATTAGTTTCTTCACATCTCTGCAAAACTCGGTTAAGATTTCTTAAGCAATCATCAAAAGAAGTTCCATATACGAAAAAATCATCCATGAAAACCTCAACAATCTTTTCACAAAAGTCAGAGAATATAGCAGTCATACATCTTTGAAAGGTAGTAGGTGCATTGCATAAACCAAAAGGCATACGTCTATAAGCAAAGGTACCGAAAGGGCAAGTAAAAGTGGCCTTTCTTGATCCTCTTTTGACACGGGTATTTGAGAGAAACCAGAATAACCATCTAGAAAGCAAAAATGTGTATGTTTGGATAATCTTTCTAGCATTTGATCAATAAAAGGTAAAGGGTAATGATCCTTTTTAGTAGCTTTATTTAATTTGCGGAAATCAATTACCATTCTATAACCTGTAACAATTCTTTGTGGGATCAATTCATCTTTATCATTAGGAACAACAGTAATACCTCCCTTCTTAGGGACACAATGGACATGACTTACCCACTGACTATCAGCAATAGGATAAATTATACCTGCCTCCAGAAGCTTTAGTATTTCTTTTCTTACCACTTCTTTCATCTTAGGATTTAACCGTCGTTGGTGATCAACAACTGGTTTAACATCTTTCTCCAATTTTATTTTGTGCTGCCATAGAGTGGGACTAATGCCCTTAAGATCATCAAGAGTATATCCAATAGCAGCACGGTGCTTCGTCGGAGCTTTTAATAATTTCTCTTCTTCCTGCTCTGAAAGGTTAGCACTAATAATAACAGGATATATCTTCTTTTCATAAAGATAGGCATATTTAAGAGTATCAGGTAATGATCAAGCTCAAACACGGGATCACCCTTGGGTGGAGGAGGATCCCCTAGAATTTCAACATGCAAGTTTAGAGAACACTTAATCTATTTCCCTTCTTTCATTCATAAACATATCATTTTCATGGTCGAGCAAATATTGATCTAAAGGATCATTAGGAGGCACAAGAATAGAAGCAAGACCAATAATTTCATCTTTACTAGGCAATTCTTTATCATGGGGTTGTCTATGAAATTTAGCAAAATTAAACACATGAGACATATCCCCTAAACCAATAGTAACAACATCCTTTTTGCAATCTATCTTAGCATTAACAGTATTCAAGAAGGGCCTACCAAATATAATGGGACAAAAATCATCTTGTGGGGAACCAAGAACAAGAAAATCATAGGATATTTAACTTTCCCACACAAGACTTCAACATCTCTAACAATCCCAACTGGTGAAATAGTATCCTATTGGCAAGCTTAATTGTAACATCAATTTCTTCTATCACAGCAGGTGCAATATCATGCATAATTTCTTTGTATAAGGAATGAGGTATTGCACTTGCACTAGCACCCATATCACATAAGCCATGATAACAATGATCTCCTATTTTAACAGAAATAACAGGCATGCCAACAACAGGTCTATGTTTACCCTTAGTATCGGGTCTAGCAATTCTAGCAGCTTCATTACAGAAATAAATAACATGCCCATCAATATTATCGGCTAAGAGATCTTTAACCATAGCAATACTAGGTTCAACTTTAATTTGCTCAGGAGGTGTAGGTGTTCTAGTATTACTCTTATGAACCACAGTTGAAGCTTTAGCATGATCCTTTATTCTAACAGGGAAAGGTGGTTTCTCAATATAAGCGGTAGGAACAATAGGATCAACAATATAAGTGCTCATCTTTTCTTCAACTTTAGTAGGTTCAACTACTTTTACTTCAATGGGAGGATTATATTTAAACCACTTCTCCTTAGGGAGATCAACATGAGTAACAAAGGATTCACAGAAAGAAGCTACTATCTCAGAGTCAAGTCCATATTTAGTGCTAAATTGGTAGAAAACATCGGTATCCATAAAAGATTTAACACAATCAAACTTAGGCGTTATACCCGACTCCTTACCTTCGTCGAGATCCCAATCTTCAGAGTTGCGTTTAATTCTTTCCAATAAATCCCATTTGAATTCAATAGTCTTCATCATAAAAGAACCAGTACAAGAAGTATCGAGCATGGAGCGATTATTGAGAGAAAGCCGAGTATAAAAATTTTGAATAATAATTTCTCTTGAGAGCTCATGATTGGGGCATGAATATAACATTGACTTAAGCCTCCCCCAAGCTTGAGCGATGCTTTCTCCTTCGCGAGGCCAAAAATTATTTATAATATTACGATCACGATGAACAAGATGCATAGGATAAAACTTCTGATGAAATTCCAATTTCAATCGGTTGTAGTTCCATGATCCCATATCATCACATAGCCTAAACCATGTCAATGCCTTTCCCTTCAAAGATAAAGGGAAGACCTTCTTCTTGATAACATCCTCGGGCATACCTGCAAGCTTAAATAATCCACAAACTTCATCCACGTAGATTAGGTGCAAATCGGGATGCAATGTTCCATCTCCTGTAAAAGGATTAGCTAGCAGTTTCTCTATCATACCCGAAGGAATTTCAAAGTAAACATTTTCAATAGGTTGAGGATCAACTCTTTGCTCTACTGGTCGGGGCGAAGATACCCCGAACAAGCCCCTCAAAGGATTATGTTCCATAGTAACAAGTGACAGTAAATTTCAGCACACTATATAAATTTTTCCTTACCAAATTCCACCTACCAAAGGCGCTTCACTCCCCGGCAACGGCGCCAGAAAAGAGTCTTGATGTCCCACAAGTATAGGGGATCTATTGTAGTCCTTTCGATAGGTAAGAGTGTCGAACCCAACGGGGAGCAGAAGGAAATGACAAGCGGTTTTCAGTAAGGTATTCTCTGCAAGCACTGAAATTATCGGTAACAGATAGTTTTGTGATAAGGTAATTTGTAATGGGTAACAAGTAATACAAGTAAATAAGGTGCAGCAAGATATCCCAATCCTTTTTGTACCAAAGGACAAGCCTGGACAAACTCTTATATGAAGGAAAACGCTCCCGAGGACACATGGGAATTATCGTCAAGCTAGTTTTCATCACGCTCATATGATTTGCGTTCGTTACTTTGATAATTTGATATGTGGGTGGACCAGTGCTTGGGTACTACCCTTCCTTGGACAAGCATCCCACTTATGATTAACCCCTATTGCAAGCATCCACAATTACAAAAGAAGTATTAAGGTAAACCTAACCATAGCATGAAACATATGGATCCAAATCAGCCCCTTACGAAGCAACTCATAAACTAGGGTTTAAGCTTCTGTCAGTCTAGCGACCCATCATCTACTTATTACTTCCCAATGCCTTCCTCTAGGCCCAAATAATGGTGAAGTGTAATGTAGTCGACGTTCACATAACACCACTAGAGGAGAGACAACATACATCTCATCAAAATATCGAAGGAATACCAAATTCACATGACTACTTATAGCAAGACTTCTCCCATGTCCACAGGAACAAACGTAACTACTCACAAATCATATTCATGTTCAGAATCAGAGGGGTATTAATATGCATAAAGGATCTGAACATATGATCTTCCATCGAATAAACCAACTAGCATCAACTACAAGGAGTAATCAACACTACTAGCAACCCACAGGTACCAATCTGAGGTTTTGAGACAAAGATTGGATACAAGAGATGAACTAGGGTTTGAGAGGACATGGTGTTGGTGAAGATGTTGATGGAGATTGACCCCCTCCCGATGAGAGGATCGATGGTGATGATGATGGTGATGATTTCTCCCTCCCAGAAGGGATGTTTCCCTGGCAGAACAGCTCCGCCGGAGCCCTAGATTGGTTCCGCCTCGTGGCGGCGGTGTTTCGTCCCGAAAGCTTCCTTATAATTTTTTCTTGGACGAAAGACTTCATATAGCAGAAGATAGGCACCGGAGGCCTGCCAGGGGTCCCACGAGACAGGGGGCGCGCCAAGGGGGGTAGGGCGCGCCCCCACCCTCGCGGCCAGGGTGTGGGCCCCCTCTGGTTAATTCTTTCGCCAGTATTTTTTATTATTCCAAAATGTGCCTCCGTGACGTTTCCGGACTTTTGGAGTTGTGCAGAATAGGTCTCTAATATTTGCTCCTTTTCCAGCCCAGAATTCCAGCTGCCAGCATTTTCCCTCTTCATGTAAACCTTGTAAGATAAGAGAGAGAATAGGCATAAGTATTGTGACATAACGTGTAATAACAGCCCATAATGCAATAAATATCGATATAAAAGCATGATGCCAAATGGACGTATCAGTATGATGATACCGATGATTGAATCTCGGGCAAGTAACATACCGATGACAAAGGGAATGACGTATGTTGTTATGTGGTTTGACTGCTAAAGATATTTGTAGAATATGTAGGAGCCAATATGAGCGTTCAGGTTCCGCTATTAGTTATTGACCGGAGATGTGTCTTGGTCATGTCTACATAGTTCTCGAACCCGTAGGGTCTGCACACTTAATGTTCGTTGACGATTTGTATTATGAGTTATGTGTTTTGGTGACCGAATGTCGCGGGATATCCGCGGCCATCTATGGGACTGGGTGGCCCCTTGCTTGTTCGGCGGGGGGACGTCGCATTGCGCAAAGAGCAGATCGGCGTGCGGCAGCAAGGCAGAGAGCACACGAGCAATTTACCTAGGTTCGGGCTGCCGCGAGGCGTAAGACCCTGCTCCTGCTTTGGTGGATTGATGATGGATGAGTGTGGTAACGCGTAGTACACTTGCCCGACAGCGTTTGCCTCGGGGACGCATCGATTACGCGTGATGGTGGCTTGGGTTCATTAACTTTCGAACCCTTCCTACGAGTGCCATGGGCCCCCTTTTATAGATTAAGGGGTCACCACAGTGGCAAAGTGGTCATTATCCACTAATATGATAGCGAACAGTGCTATCATACCTAACTCTGCAGGCTGACAGGGTGCATTAAATGCGCCGCTTAGTGTCACATCACTGGTTGCTCGGCAAGGCCTGCCGGGCTATCTTGCCAGCTCTGCACCTGTTCTCTTGACACGTCGTAGGACGGGTTTCTTCTGTAGGAAATGGCTGCCATGTGGCGAATGGCTGCCACTTAATCATCTTGCGGCTTGACACCGCACTGATTGACGACGTGAGTCGTGTTTGAGTGGTTGGTGGGGTGGTTCTGCCCCCGCGAGCCCCAGCAGGCTCTGTCGGGGAGCCTTGATTGCTTGCTTCTGGTGGTGGCCTCGCCCCTTGCTGCGCTCGCCTGCCCGGTAAGGGAGGCCCTTCTCTTGCCGATATCTTGCTCCTCTGGCTTGATCTTGGTCTCTCTGGGCTGCGTGTTGGTTCTTCAAATCTCTTGGTTATTCAATCTCTGACTTAAGCTGGTGCTTCAATCTTGATCTTGTGCTTGTGCACAGTCGGGCAACGGACCCGGGGTTTGTTGCACCGACAGAAGCCCCCGGGCCTGCCGCGAACGCGCTGCTGAGCGTCGTCAGGGTAGGAATAAGTGCACAGGCAAGGTTGCTGAAGGGGTTGGCCCCTTGAGGTTTTCTTTGCTGCTTCATTAGTCTTGATTTCGGGCCAGTTTCCGGTTTCCCCGCGCATGGTGTAAAGCCAATAGTGGTGGGGCCGCTCCAGTGATGGCCCATGAATGACTTTAACGCATGGGGTAGAAACCGCCAATTTACTCTTCCCACAGCACACCCTTATCCTTAGCCACGTATGCTGCATGCATCGCGCGGGGTAGGTAATGGAGGCGCGTGGTGTGGGAGAGCATCCGGGTGAGGGTCCGCCCGCCTTGAATTGGCGGAGGAGGGCAGTGGTCACCCGCTGATGGAGCAGCTGCCCTTCCCCGCCCGGCCTATAAAAGGGAGGGGCGGAGGAGGGCGGAGTCATCCATCTTTGCATCCTCCTTCTTCCCTTGTTCTCTGCTTCCGCCGGTGATGCTAAAGAGAAGAGCCTGGGCAGCCCCCGGGCTCCTGTTTGGGATCTCCCTTAGATCTGAGAGGGAGGTTCGGGCGGCGTGGTGTCGATGCCGGGAGTGGCAACCCCGGTGTGCTTGCCGCTAGGTTGCCCGTGGCCTTGACTTCAACGGGAGGGGACGCGAACAACACCATATCGTGGCTCAAGATGAACACGACACGTGGTAGTCGACCGCTCCCCATTCTCCCTCATTCTGCGGCATCCGGGAGGAGTCGTAGGAGAGATTCGCCGCTAATGGGGGTGAATCTGGCTCCTCCTGGGCGCGATCTTCTCGTCCAACTGGAAGGCTCCTTGCTTTCTCACACATCTTCAGGACGTGCGGTAACTTCCAACGCCAGGGCTCCCGGGGACGACCATGCTCTCTGTAGAAGGGCTTAGAGAGCATGGTGCTCGGCGTGGTGGTCGTGCCGAGGTCTTCGGGTGGTAGTGATGCGGACGACAGCGGCAACCCACGATGCATAAAGAACGGGGATGACCATTCTGATGAGTCGTGTTAGCCGGTGACTCCGTACCTCCCATCTGGTCCTCCGGCAGCGTCACCATCCACGCCTGCCCTCTGGTTTCTTCCTCCTTGCTGGGGAGCAGCGCCGTCCTGATCCTGGGGAGGCACCGAATCCCAGCTGTTCCTGTCTCCGGCCCCTTCGACCTCTTCCTGCAGGGGATGGACAGGGGCAAAGGCGTAACAGGACACTTATCTTTTTTCAATCTTAAACTAGTCCGGCAATTGCCAAATTTTGACTCAAATAATGTAATCTCTCTTGTCCATCTTTGTGTTCTGTAATGCTTGTATCTGTGTTAACATATGAATGAAAAAGATGAACCTTGACGGGAACCCATGCATGTGTATGTCCATGCAGAGGTGGAGTGCATCTTTAATAAAAATAAACGAGTTTTCCCTGGTAGGATATCCTGCCGGCACCCTCTTTTTTCTGCCGGAGAGCTCCGTCTGCCGGGGAACAGACAGAGGGGCCAGCCCCCCGCCAACTCATTTTTACCAAAGGCTACTACGACCATCCTGACTGAAGCAACGTTCGAGTCATAGATGGGAGCACCTAAGTATCAAAAGGGAGGCGAGGTTTTCTCATGCAAAGTTATAGCTTTACAGAACACTAATGGACAAGAGGTAAACTTATCTGTTTGGCTTTGTCGGGGATCGCTGTGCTGTGCAATCTTCTCGTCCTTTGTCGAAGCCAAGTTCATGGTAGGAACCTGCAACTCCATGTAGATGAGAATGAATGCAGGATGCAATCCTATCTATATGCATATGCAAATGCTCATGAAATGCTTATGCAGTGATCTGGGTGTGCTCGTGCATGCATGCAATCTTAGTTGGGCCCCCCTACAACGCTTCTTTATTTTCTCTTGCATGGGGTCATCGCCCCGGCTTTGTACAAGGGGTTACATGCAGCTGAGGCAAGGCCTGTACAAAAGGGTGGCTGCCGGGTAGTGCCCAGCAGCCTCGCGCCTTACGGGTAGTACTTGCGGAGATGCTCAATATTCCACGAGTTTTGCAACTGAGTGCCATCCCCGGTCTCCAGACAGACTGCGCCAGGTCTGGTGACTCGTACCACCCGGTAAGGGCCTTCCCACTTTGGTGACAGCTTGTTTGTACCCTTAGCGGACTGAACACGCCTAAGGACAAGGTCACCTTCCTCAAAACACCGGGCATGAACCCTGCGGCTATGATAGCGACGCATGGCTTGCTGGTAGCCTGCAGCACGCGTAGCAGCCCAGAGACGGTTCTCCTCGAGTAGCACAGCATCGTCATGCCGGTGCTGATCTTGCGCTACTACATCATAGGCAAGCACTCGAGGGGACCCGTAAATGAGTTCCGTGGGGATAACTGCTTCTGCCCCGTAGACCAGGGAGAAGGGAGTCTGCCCGGTAGCTCGGTTAGGTGTAGTTCCGAGGGACCAGAGAACTACCGGCAGCTCCTCGATCCACCGCCTGCCGTGGTTCTGCAGCATATCGAAAGTTCTTGTCTTGAGTCCACGAAGCACTTCAGCATTCGCCCTCTCAGCTTGTCCATTGCTCTGGGGGTGTGCCACAGAAGCGAATGAGATCTTGCATCCGAGGGCATGAACGTATTGCATGAAGGCATGGCTCGTGAACTGGGTGCCATTGTCAGTGATGATCCTTGCCGGAACTCCGAAACGACACACCAATTCTTTCAAGAACTTGATAACTGACTGAGCAGTCACCTTTATCACGGTAGTCACTTCCGGCCACTTTGTAAACTTGTCGATGGCAACGAACAAGAATTCAAAGCCCCCTATTGCTCGGGGGAAGGGGCCGAGGATATCGAGCCCCCAGACCGAAAGTGGCCATGATAGAGGGATTGTCTGAAGGGCTTGGGCAGGTAGGTGTGTTCTCTTGGAATGGAACTGGCAGGCTTCACATGTCGTGACGAGCTCGACTGCACCATGGAGGGCTGTGGGCCAATAGAATCCTTGCCGAAATGCTTTCCGAACTAATGCCCTTAATCTAATGTGTGAGCCGCACATTCCTCTGTGAATCTTAGCCAACAGTTCCTTTCCATCCTCTCGGCAGACACACTTCAATTTCACACCGTTGGGCCTCCTTCTATACAGAGTGTCATCGACAAACTGATACATACTGGCCCTCCGGGCTACTTTCTCAGCTTTATCTTGGCCGCCGGGGAGTTCTCCGGTTTGGAGGAAGTGGACAATGTGCCTTGCCCAAGTTGGAGCCTGGGGCTCGGCAACGAGGACTAGCGGCACCTCCTCTGCTGCGGGAGCACCAGCCTCATTCGCGGGGTCTATAGGCCCGGCTGGAGGGGGTGGTCCGGCAGGCTGTGAGGAGTTGTTTCCGGCAGGGTCTCTGCCGGGAGCGGATGGCTCGACCGGGAGAGGCTTACCGTAGTCCAACTTTCTCCTTTTCCGGGCCATTGTGGCTGGTGATACGGAGGGCTGAGAGAGATGGAGAACAAAAGTTCCTGGTTCCACGGGAAGCTTCTGCGCAACACACTTTGACAAGTGATCAGCTATGCTGTTTTCCGCATGGGGTACGTGCTCTGTTTGCAACCCATAAAAGTGCTCCTCCGGTCTCCTCACTTCCTCAACGTATGCTTCCATCAATGGGCTTTGATAATCCTTGTTGACTTGTCTCACCACAAGCTGTGAATCTCCCTGAATGATCAGCTTCTTAATTCCCAATTCTGCTGCAATCATGAGCCCGGCAAGGATCCCTTCATACTCAGCTGTATTGTTGGTGGCTTCTCCCCGGGCAAAGTGCATTTGGACGACGTACTTCAAGTGCTCCCCGGAGGGGGCAACAAGAAGCACGCCAGCCCCTGCACCTTGTAGGGAAAAAGCACCATCAAAATACATTATCCATTCTTGGGGTGATTCCTTGCTGGGGAGAGCTATTTCCGTCACTTCTTCATCAGGGGTTGGCGTACATTCTGCAATAAACTCTGCCAGTGCCCTGCTCTGAATAGTTGATGTGCTCTCAAACTTCAAACCAAAGCTGGATAACTCCAATGCCCACTCCACTATTCTGCCGGTGGCCTCAGGGTTTCGTAGTATCCATTGCAACAGAAAACGAGTGACAACAATGATCTCATGGGCTTGGAAGTAGTGGTGCAGTTTCCTTGAGGTCATGATGAGGCCAAAGATCAATTTTTGCATGCCAGAGTACCTCGATCTAGCCCCTTGTAATAAGGAGCTGATGAAGTACCCTAGGCGCTGCACCACCTTCCTTCTTGCCACGTCCTTGGGGTTGCTCTCGTTGTCGTGCTCATTGCTGTTCCGATCCTTTTCTGACTCTGCCGTGATCTGGCCACTTTCTGCCTCATCCACCTCTCATTGTGCTACCAAGGCCGCACTGACCACTTCGTTGGTTGCCGCCAAGTAAAGCAACAACAAATCTTGGGGTTTGGGTGCAACCAAGGTAGGCACAAATGATAGGTAGGCCTTCAATTCCTGCAGAGCTACATCTGCTTCCAGGGTCCACTTCATAGGCCCTGCTTTCTTCAAAATTTTAAAGAACGACATGGCATGCTCCGTAGACTTGGAAATGAATCTGCTTAGCGCGAAAATACATCCCGTCAAGCGCCTTACATCCTTAACTATCCTTGGTGCTTGGATATGCTCAATGGCCTTGATCTTGTCGGGGTTGGCTTCGATCCCCCGATGGGACACGAAGAATCCAAGTAGCTTGCTGGAGGGAACACCGAATACACACTTCTCCAGATTAAGCTTCAAGTTGATCTTGCGCAGAATAGCAAATGTCTCCTCCAAATCCTCGATAAGGGTGGTCTTATCCTTGGTTTTGACCATGATGTCATCCATATAAGCTTCTATATTTCTGTGCAACTATGGCTCAAAACCAATCTGGACTGCTCTTGCAAAAGTGGACCCGACACTCTTTAATCCGAAAGGCATGCGGACAAAGCAGTATGTACCACATGGAGTGATGAACGATGTCTTCTCCTCATCTTCCTTGGACATGAAGATCTGGTGATACCCGGAGTATGCATCCAGAAAGGAGAGCAAATCACAACTTGAATTGGAATTCACGAGCTGGTCGATGCGCGGTAAGGGGAACGGGTCCTTTAGGCAAGCTTTGTTGAGATCTGTGAAATCAATGCAAAGCCTCCATTTCCCATTCACCTTCCGGACCACCACTAGATTAGCTAACCACGTAGGATGCAGTACTCCTCTGACCAAACTAGATGCCTCTAGTTTCTTGATTTCCTCGGCAATGAACTGCTGCCGTTCCAAGGCCTGCTTCCGGACTTTCTACTTGACGGGTCGGGCATGTGGGCAGAAAGCAAGGTGGTGCTCGATTACCTCTTTGGGAACACCAAGGATATCAGATGGTTGCCAGGCAAACACATCGATATTTGCCCGCAAGAAGGCAACGAGCACGCTTTCCTATTTGTCATCAAGGGTGGCGCTGATAGTGAAAGTACCATCAATGCAAGCCAGCCCTACCGGGACCTTCTTTACATGGGGTGCAGTAACCTTGGATCTCTTGCCGTTGGAACACTCTGGCACGTCGTCAATGGGTGCCGTGCACTCGGAGGGGGAATACTTCCCGGACTCCCTGCGGGAGGTCCTACAATCCCTCTCCTTTCCTTTGCTTTCCTTGGCGGGAGCTGCTGCTGCTGCAGCCTCTGCTGCGAGTGCATCCTGGTACATCTTGTCCACACAAATAATTGCATCCTTCTCATCTGATGGGATAGTGATGACTCCCCGAGGCCCATGCTTCTTCAAAGTGTTATAAGCATAGTGGGATGCTGCCATGAACTTAGCCAGGGCCGGGCGTCCCAGAATCCCATTGTATGGCAGGGGAGATCAACCACATCAAACACAATCTTCTCAGTCCAATAGTTCAGTTCTCCCCCAAATGTCACCGGCAACGTAATCTTCCCCTTAGGATGGCTTCTGCCGGGATTGACTCCTCGAAACGTGCCGGTAACCTCTAGCTCTTCTTCTCCTATCTGAAGCTTGTTGATGACTGTCGGGGAAATCAGGTTCAACCCGGCCCTGCCATCCACTAACATCTTTGTGACCTTGAGGTTGCGAATTGTTGGGGAGACCAACAATGGCAAACACCCTACCACAGTGGTGCGGCCAGGGTGATCCTCCTCATCAAAGATGATGGGCGTGCGGGACCACTACTTGAGCGGCTTTCGGGCCTCTGGCGCTGGTTCCACAACATTGACCTCTCGTGCCCATCGCTTGAGTTGGCGATGAGAGGTGTGCAAAGATGCACCTCCATCAATGCATAGGGCGTCAGTGGCCTTCTGAAATTCCTACTCACTGGTTTCCTCTTCATTCCCTTCATCACTCACATCATCACAGATTTCCTTCTCTTGGCCCCTGGCAGGTTTTCCTTGGTTCCAAAAGGGTTTGTCGGGGTGATTTGCTTCACCGCCTTGTCCCTTACCGCTAGTAGCATTTTGACCTTTTTACTTATCACGCTTATCATACTCTGCCCTCTGTTTCTTGACAAGCTGCTCAACCTGATAACACTCCTGAAGGTCGTGGCCTTTGGTCCGGTGGATCTTGCAGTACGGCCCATCACCTTTCCCAACTTTTTCCACGGCACCGGCTTCCCGGCAGGCACCGCACGCGACAGCTTCCTTGCCGGGGGCCTCAGCCTTGGCCTTCTTGCCGGTACTAGGTGTGCCCGAACCTTCTACAGTCATCACTGCCTTGTCTCTTGGCTTCTTACTGTGCTTCTTGCCCTTTCTCTGACTGGTTGATTCATCTTTATCCTCTGAATCAACATTGATGCAATCCTCCTCTCCAGGCAACTTCCTTCCTTCCTCCATCCGAGCACACTTATCCACCAGTGTGTATAGCTCCTTCACAGTCTTGGGCAACCGCACATTCATCTTACACTGGTACGCGTCAGTGCTATACAAACGGTTTTAAACCCCTTTCTACGACAGCATTTGGAACCGTTGCCTAGTGAGTGACGGCGATAGGGGGTCCTTCCCACACGACCCAAAAACCATCGGGGATATGCCCTCCTAGAACACACACTCGGCAAAATGAGGTCGTGTGCGACTGGCGAGTGCTCAAATACGGAAATACGTAGAGAGAGCTAAAAAATACAATTATACAGGCGGAATTGTTTCCGGTCGCAAGTACATCCCACACAGTCAGTCCCCGCTAAACGTTTCCGTTCGTATGTACATCCCACACAGTCGCTCCAAGGAAAACGTTTCCGTTCACAGGTACAACACACAATTTTCCCCGTTAAATCGTTTGTGATAGCGTTGCCATTGCACACGATATTAACAATTTTATCGTTTGCATTATTGAATGCATCACACACGGTGTGTAGAAGAAACTGTGTGGCAAAGGCTGTCCATCACACACAGTTTTTATGTGGTAAACGTTTGCGCAAGGTGGCCTAACGCAAACAGTTTTCAAGAGGATGCCGTGTGTGTAGTGGAGATTGATCGCACACATAGTGGATCCTAGAAACGTTTCTGATCTCCATGTCTATCGCAGACGTTTCGCTTTCTCAAACCGATTGTAGTGTAATCCCTAATTAATCCCTAATTTAAAAATCACATGTTTTGAATCTAAAAGTAGGCAATCACTTATTTCATATCGAACCATGTTTATTACAAATATAGGTTCAACCACAAATGCATAATTTTATGGGGAACGTAGTAATTTCAAAAAAATTCCTACGCACACGCAAGATCATGGTGATGCATAGCAACGAGAGGCGAGAGTGTTGTCCACGTACCCTCGTAGACCGACAGCGGAAGCGTTGTCACAACGCGGTTGATGTAGTCGTACGTCTTCACGGTCCGACCGATCAAGTACCGAACGCACGGCACCTCCGAGTTCTACACACGTTCAGCTCGATGACGTCCCTCGAACTCCGATCCAGCCGAGTGTTGAGGGAGAGTTTCGTCAGCACGATGGCGTGGTGACGATGATGATGTTCCACCGACGCAGGGCTTCGCCTAAGCTCCGCAACGGTATTATCGAGGTGTAATATGGTGTAGGGGGGCACCGCACACGGCTAAAATATCGTATATCAAGTGTGTCCTTAGGTGCCCCCCTGCCCCCGTATATAAAGGAGCAAGGGGGAGGCCGGCTGCCCTAGGCTCGCCAAGGAGAGAGGGGGAGTCCTCCTCCTAGTAGGAGTAGGACTCCCCTTTTCCTAGTCCTACTAGGAAAGAAGGGGGGAAGGAAAGAGATGGAGAGGGAGAGGGAAAGGGGGCTGCGCCCCCCTCTCCTAGTCCAACTAGGACTCCCCTTGGGAGGGGGCGTGCCACCTCCTGGCTGCTGCCCTCTCTCTCCCCTCAAGGCCCACCAAGGCCCAATACTTCCCCGGGGGTTCCGGTACTCCGGTTTAATCCGAAACTTCTCCGGAACACTTCCGGTGTCCGAATATAGTCGTCCAATATATCAATCTTTATGTCTCGACCATTTCGAGACTCCTCGTCATGTCCGTGATCACATCCGGGACTCCGAACAACCTTCGGTACATCAAAACATATGAACTCATAATATAACTGTCATCGTAACTTTAAGCGTGCGGACCCTTTGGGTTCGAGAACTATGTAGACATGACCGAGACACCTCTCCGGTCAATAACCAATAGCGGGACCTGGATGGCCATATTGGCTCCCACATATTCTACGAAGATCTTTATCGGTCAGACCGCATAACAATATACGTTGTTCCCTTTGTCATCGGTATGTTACTTGCCCGAGATTCGATCGTCGGTATCTCGATACCTAGTTCAATCTCGTTACCGGCAAGTCTCTTTACTCGTTCCATAATACATCATCCCGCAACTAACTCATTAGTCACAATGCTTGCAAGGCTTATAGTGATGTGCATTACCGAGTGGGCCCAGAGATACCTCTCCGACAATCGGAGTGACAAATCCTAATCTCGAAATACACCAACCCAACAAGTACCTTTGGAGACACCTGTAGAGCACCTTTATAATCACCCATTTACGTTGTGACGTTTGGTAGCACACAAAGTGTTCCTCCGGTAAACGGGAGTTGCATAATCTCATAGTCATAGGAACATGTATGAGTCATGAAGAAAGCATAGCAACATACTAAACGATCGGGTGCTAAGCTAACGGAATGGGTCAAGTCAATCACGTCATTCTCCTAATGAGGTGATCCCGTTAATCAAATGACAACTCATGTCTATGGCTAGGAAACATAACCATCTTTGATTAACGAGCTAGTCAAGTAGAGGCATACTAGTGACACTCTGTTTGTCTATGTATTCACACATGTATTATGTTTCCGGTTAATATAATTCTAGCATGAATAATAAACATTTATCATGATATAAGGAAATAAATAATACTTTATTATTGCCTCTAGGGCATATTTCCTTCAGTCTCCCACTTGCACTAGAGTCAATAATCTAGTTGACATCGCCATGTGATTTAACATCAATAATTCACATCACCATGTGATTAACACCCATAGTTCACATCTCTATGTGACCAACACTCAAAGGGTTTACTAGAGTCAATAATCTAGTTCACATCGCTATGTGATTAACACCCAAAGAGTACTAAGGTGTGATCATGTTTTGATTGTGAGATAATTTTGGTTCAACGGGTCTGTCACATTCAGATCCATAAGTATTTTGCAAATTTCTATGTCTACAATGCTCTGCACGGAGCTACTCTAGCTAATTGCTCCCACTTTCAATATGTATCTAGACCAAGACTTAGAGTCATCTAGATTAGTGTCAAAACTTGCATCGACGTAACCCTTTACGACGAACCTTTTGTCACTTCCATAATCGAGAAACATATCCTTATTCCACTAAGGATAATTTTGACCGCTGTCCAGTGATCTACTCCTAGATCACTATTGTACTCCCTTGCCAAAATCAGTGTAGGGTATACAATAGATCTGGTACACAGCATGGCATACTTTATAGAACCTATGGCCAAGGCATAGGGAATGACTTTCATTCTCTTTCTATCTTCTGCCTTGGTCGGGTTTTGAGTCTTACTCAATTTCACACCTTGTAACACAGGCAAGAACTCTTTCTTTGACTGTTCTATTTTGAACTACTTCAAAATCTTGTTAAGGTATGTACTTATTGAAAAAAAACTTATCAAGCGTCTTGATCTATCTCTATAGATCTTGATGCTCAATATATAAGCAGCTTCACCGAGGTCTTTCTTTGAAAAACTCCTTTCAAACACTCCTTTATGCTTTGCAGAATAATTCTACATTATTTCCGATCAACAATATGTCATTCACATATACTTATCAGAAATGCTGTAGTGCTCCCACTCACTTTCTTGTAAATACAGGCTTCACCGCAAGTCTGTATAAGACTATATCCTTTGATCAACTTATCAAAGCATATATTCCAACTCCGAGATGCTTGCACCAGTCCATAGATGGATCCCTGGAGCTTGCATATTTTGTTAGCACTTTTAGGATTGACAAAACTTCCTGGTTGCATCATATACAACTCTTCTTTAATAAATCCATTGAGGAATGCAATTTTGTTTATCCATTTGCCATATTTCATAAAATGCGGCAATTGCTAACATGATTCGGACAGACTTGAGCATAGATATGAGTGAGAAACTCTCATCGTAGTCAACACTTTGAACTTGTCGAAAACCTTTTTGCGACAATTCTAGCTTTGTAGATAGTAACACTACTATCAGCGTCCGTCTTCCTCTTGAAGATCCATTTATTCTCAATTGCTTGCCGATCTTCGGGCAAGTCAACCAAAGTCCACACTTTGTTCTCATACATGGATCTCATCTCAGATTTCATGTCCTCAAGCCATTTTGCGGAATCTGGGCTCACCATCGCTTCTTCATAGTTCGTAGGTTCGTCATGGTCTAGTAACATAACCTCCAGAACAGGATTACCGTACCACTCTGGTGCGGATCTTACTCTGGTTTACCTACGAGGTTTGGTAGTAACTTGATCTGAAGTTACATGATCATCATCATTAACTTCCTCACTAATTGGTGTAGGAGTCACAGGAACAGATTTCTGTGATGAACTAGTTTCCAATAAGGGAGCAGGTACAGTTACCTCATCAAGTTCTACTTTCCTCCCACTCACTTCTTTCGAGAGAAACTCCTTCTCTAGAAAGGATCCATTCTTAGCAACGAATGTCTTGCCTTCGGATCTGTGATAGAAGGTGTATCCAACTGTCTCCTTTGGGTATCCTATGAAGACACATTTCTCCGATTTGGGTTTGAGCTTATCAGGATGAAACCTTTTCACATAAGCATCGCAACCCCAAACTTTTAAGAAACGACAACTTTGGTTTCTTGCTAAACCACAGTTCATAAGGCGTCGTTTTAACGGATTTTGATGGTGCCTTATTTAACGTGAATGCAGCTGTCTCTAATGCATAACCCCAAAACGAAAGTGGTAGATCGGTAAGAGACATCATATATCGCACCATATCTAATAAAGTACGGTTACGATGTTCGGACACACCATTACACCGTGGTGTTCCAGGTGGCGTGAGTAGTGAAACTATTTCACATTGTTTTAACCGAAGGCCAAACTCGTAACTCAAATACTCTTCTCCACGATCAGATCGTAGAAACTTTATTTTCTTGTTACGATGATTTTCCGCTTCACTCTGAAATTATATGAACTTTTCAAATGTTTCAGACTTCTGTTTCATTAAGCAGATATACCCATATATGCTCAAATCATCTGTGAAGGTCAAAAAATAATGATACCTGCTACGAGCCTCAATATTCATCGGACCACATACATCTGTATGTATGATTTCCAACAAATCTGTTGCTCTCTCCATAGTTCCGGAGAACGGCGTTTTTAGTCATCTTGCCCATGAGGCACGGTTCGCAAGCATCAAGTGATTCATAATCAAGTGATTCCAAAATCCCATCAGTATGGAGTTTCTTTATGCGCTTTACACCAATATGACCTAAACGGCAGTGCCACAAATAAGTTGCACTATCATTATTAACTTTGCATCTTTGGCTTCATTATTATGAATATGTGTATCACTACGATCGAGATCCAACAAACCATTTTCGTTGGTGTGTATGACCATAGAAGGTTTTTATTCATGTAAACAGAACAACAATTGTTCTCTAACTTAAATGAATAACCGTATTGCAATAAACATGATCAAATCATATTCATGCTCAACGCAAACACCAAATAACACTTATTTAGTTTCAACACTAATCCCGAAAGTATAGGGAGTGTGCAATGATGATCATATCAATCTTGGAACTACTTCCAACACACATCGTCACCTTGCCTTTAGCCAATCTTCGCTTAATCCGTAGCCCCTGTTTCGAGTTGCAAATATTAGCAACAGAACCAGTATCAAATACCCAGGTGCTACTGCGAGTATTAGTAAGGTACACATCAATAACATGTATATCACATATACCTTTGTTAACCTTGCCATCCTTCTTATCCGCCAAATACTTGGGGCAGTTTCGCTTCCAGTGGCCAGTCTGCTTACAGTAGAAGCACTCAGTTTCAGGCTTAGGTCCAGACTTGGATTTCTTCTCCTGAACAACAACTTGCTTACTGTTCTTCTTGAAGTTCCCTTTCTTCTTCCCTTTGCCCTTTTTCTTGAAACTAGTGGTTTTACTGACCATCAACACTTGATGCTCCTTTTTGATTTCTACCTCCGCTGCCTTTAGCATTGCGGAGAGCTCGGGAATTGTCTTACCATCCCTTGCATGTTATAGTTCATCACGAAGCTCTTGTAGCTTGGTGGTAGTGATTGAAGAATTCTGTCAATGACGCAATCATCCGGAAGTTCAACTCCCAGTTGAATCAAGTGATTATTATACCCAGACATTCTGAGTATATGCTCACTGACAGAACTATTCTCTTCCATCTTGCAGCTGTAGAACTTATTGGAGACTTCATATCTCTCAATCCGGGCATTTGCTTGAAATATTAACTTCAACTCCTGGAACATCTCATATGCTCCATGACGTTCAAAACGTCGTTGAAGTCCCGGTTCTAAGCTGTAAAGCATGGCACACTGAACTATTGAGTAGTCATCGGCTTTGCTTTGCCAGACGTTCATAACTTCTGGCGTAGCTCTTGCAGGAGGCCTGGCACCTAGCGGTGCTTCCAGGACGTAATTCTTCTATGCAGCAATGAGGATAATCCTCAAGTTACGGACCCAGTCTGTGTAATTGCTACCATCATCTTTCAACTTAGCTTTCTCAAGGAACACATTAAAATTCAACGGAACAACAGCACGGGCCATTTATCTACAATTAACATAGACAAGCAAGATACTATCAGGTACTAAGTTCATGATAAATTTAAGTTCAATTAATCATATTACTTAAGAACTCCCACTTAGATAGACATCCCTCTAATCATCTAAGTGATTACGTGATCCAAAGCAACTAAACCATGTCCGATTAACACGTGAGATGGAGTAGTTTCAATGGTTAACATCACTATGTTGATCATATCTACTATATGATTCACGCTCGACCTTTCGGTCTCTGTGTTCCGAGGCCATATCTGTATATGCTAGGCTCGTCAAGTTTAACCTGAGTATTCCGCGTGTGCAACTGTTTTGCACCCGTTGTATTTGAACGTAGAGCCTATCACACCCGATTAACACGTGGTGTCTCAGCACGAAGAACTTTCGCAACGGTGCATACTCAGGGAGAACACTTTTATCTTGAAATTTTAGTGAGAGATCATCTTATAATGCTACCGTCAATCAAAGCAAGGTAAGATGCATAAAGGATTAACATCACATGCAATCAATATAAGTGATATGATATGGCCATCATCATCTTGTGCTTGTGATCTCCATCTCCGAAGCACCGTGCTCGTGATCTCCATCTCCGAAGCACCGTCATGATCACCATCGTCACCGGCTCGACACCTTGATCTCCATCGTAGTATCGTTGTCGTCTCGCCAACTTATTGCTTTTACGACTATTGCTACCGCTTAGTGATAAAGTAAAACTATTACATGGCGATTGCATCTCATACAATAAAGCGACAACCACATGGCTCCTGCCAGTTGCCGATAACTCGGTTACAAAACGTGATCATCTCATACAACACATTATATCACATCATGTCTTGACCATATCACATCACAACATGCCCTGCAAAAACAAGTTAGACGTCCTCTACTTTGTTGTTGCATGTTTTACGTGGCTGCTACGGGCTTAGCAAGAACCGTTCTTACCTACGCATCAAAACCACAACGATAGTTTGTCAAGTTGGTACCGTTTTAACCTTCGCAAGGACCGGGCGTAGCCACACTCGGTTCAACTAAAGTGAGAGAGACAGACACCCGCCGGTCACCTTTAAGCAACGAGTGCTCGCAATGGTGAAACCAGTCTTGCGTAAGCGTACGCGTAATGTCGGTCCGGGCTGCTTCATCTCACAATACCGCTGAACCAAAGTATGACATGCTGGTAAGCAGTATGACTTATATCGCCCACAACTCACTTGTGTTCTACTTGTGCATAGCATCAACGCATAAAACCAGGCTCGGATGCCACTGATGGGGAACGTACTAATTTCAAAAAAATTCCTACGCACACGCAAGATCATGGTGATGCATAGCAACAAGAGGGGAGAGTGTTGTCCACGTACCCTCGTAGACCGACAGCGGAAGCGTTGTCACAACGCGGTTGACGTAGTCGTACTTCTTCACGATCCGACCGATCAAGTACCGAACGCACGGCACCTCCGAGTTCTACACACGTTCAGCTCGAGGACGTCCCTCGAACTCCGATCCAGCTGAGTGTTGAGGGAGAGTTTCGTCAGCACGACGGCGTGGTGACGATGATGATGTGCCACCGACGCAGGGCTTCGCCTAAGCTCCGCAACGGTATTATCGAGGTGTAATATGGTGTAGGGGGGCACCGCACACGGCTAAAATATCGTATATCAAGTGTGTCCTTAGGTGCCCCCTGCCCCCGTATATAAAGGAGCAAGGGGGAGGCCGGCTGCCCTAGGCGCGCCAAGGAGAGAGGGGGAGTCCTCCTCCTAGTAGGAGTAGGACTCCCCTTTTCCTAGTCCTACTAGGAAAGAAGGGGGGGAAGGAAAGAGAGGGAGAGGGAGAGGGAAAGGGGGCTGCGCCCCCCTCTCCTAGTCCAACTAGGACTCCCCTTGGGAGGGGGCACGCCACCTCCTGGCTGCTGCCCTCTCTCTCCCCTCAAGGCCCACCAAGGCCCAATACTTCCCCGGGGGTTCCGGTAACCCTCCGGCACTCCGGTTTAATCCGAAACTTCTCCGGAACACTTCCGGTGTCCGAATATAGTCGTCCAATATATCAATCGTTATGTCTCGACCATTTCGAGACTCCTCGTCATGTCCGTGATCACATCCGGGACTCCGAACAACCTTCGGTACATCAAAACATATGAACTCATAATATAACTGTCATTGTAACTTTAAGCGTGCGGACCCTTTGGGTTCGAGAACTATGTAGACATGACCGAGACACCTCTCCGGTCAATAACCAATAGCGGGACCTGGATGGCCATATTGGCTCCCACATATTCTACGAAGATCTTTATCGGTCAGACCGCATAACAATATACGTTGTTCCCTTTGTCATCGGTATGTTACTTGCCCGAGATTCGATCGTCGGTATCTCGATACCTAGTTCAATCTCGTTACCGGCAAGTCTCTTTACTCGTTCCGTAATACATCATCCCGCAACTAACTCATTAGTCACAATGCTTGCAAGGCTTATAGTGATGTGCATTACCGAGTGGGCCCAGAGATACCTCTCCGACAATCGGAGTGACAAATCCTAATCTCGAAATACGCCAACCCAACAAGTACCTTTGGAGACACCTGTAGAGCACCTTTATAATCACCCATTTACGTTGTGATGTTTGGTAGCACACAAAGTGTTCCTCCGGTACACGGGAGTTGCATATCTCATAGTCATAGGAACATGTATGAGTCATGAAGAAAGCATAGCAACATACTAAACGATCGGGTGCTAAGCTAACGGAATGGGTCAAGTCAATCACGTCATTCTCCTAATGAGGTGATCCCGTTAATCAAATGACAACTCATGTCTATGGCTAGGAAACATAACCATCTTTGATTAACGAGCTAGTCAAGTAGAGGCATACTAGTGACACTCTGTTTGTCTATGTATTCACACATGTATTATGTTTCCGGTTAATACAATTCTAACATGAATAATAAACATTTATCATGATATAAGGAAATAAATAATACTTTATTATTGCCTCTAGGGCATATTTCCTTCATAATTCGATGCACATGTACATATACTTAAGAACTATAGAAGCAACACGTAAAGAATGATGAACCACAGTTGTACTAAAGACTGTAAAGAGAGAGGCGAAAGACATTCTGGTTACTAGAGAAGGTGAAGCGGAATGCCCATATTGTGCCCTCCTCCATGCGTAATGCGCGCACGACTCTAGGCCAACCCCTTGTGATGGCTGCCCGTCCATCCTTCACTGTCTTCATTACGACTTCTCGATGCTCATTGTAGTCTGGATGAAATACTTTAACCTTCATTGCATGTCCACCAATCATGTACTTTTCGAGGTAATCTTGAGTGAACTGCTTCGGGAACCACTGGGAACGAAAAATATTCAGACATTGTTGTCTAACAACTCATTATGGGCAGTAAAAAGAGAAGGCTGTAGAGTTTGTAGTTACCATCCTACAACTCACTGTTGGGTTGGATAGAGCATAAACAAATAATTTGCTTGCCACCATTCGTATCGTTTTGCTAATAATCCTTATCAGTTTCCTCACTTGATGCTTGTCCATGAATATCTCATTGCTCCATACGCAAAAAGGGTCGATGCGTGGATCCTTGCCAAGGGCATATGTACCTACAAGCAACAAGTCAATATTAGAAGCTAACAAGTGTCCAGGCTTGGATCTATATGCACTACATTACGGAATGACGGGGGGAGTACAAGCCGATGGATGAAGCTAACCTCCGCGGAAAATGGTGGCCACTCCCGTTGTTGTCATGCATAAGTGGTGGAAAGGCATGATAAATACAACAACCTTAACATCAAACAAATATAGCAAAGGTAAACAACATCATCTCCAAATGATAGCTTGAATGTGTTGGTTTCAGCATGCTGTTAAAGCAGATATAAAATGGAAGGCAATGTTACCGACAGCAGGCTTAATAGCCATCAACTATTGGAATTCAAACTGGTATTGTTGAAAATGAAAGAACGTAGGTAATGCTTAAACATCACACTGGGTAAATGTGTAAAACTGAAATAAAGGGCATTTGTTAACTACACCAGGAATAACTGGAACCAAATATGGCCGTTCAAACTAGTATTGATGTAGTCGGGCGGCACAATTCGACTTGCACATAATGAACAACACATTGTGAATGACTGAAATAAACAAGGCATAAATGACCAGTATAACAACCAAATATAGCCATTGAAAACTGGACAGAGTCTCACTGCAACCAACCTAACAAGCAAATATAGATAAACAGGGCATATGCTTGAAAACTGGAGAAATGCTCACTGCAACCAACCTAACAACCAAATACAAATAAAGAAGGCATCTGCTTGATAACTGGACAAATGCTCACTAAAACCAAACTAAGAACCAATACATATAAACAAGGCATCTGCTCGATAACTGAAAAAATGCTCACTCCAACCAACCTAACAACCAAATACAGATAAACAAGGCATCTACTCACTATAAACAACCAAATATAGCCATTCGTGAAACTGAAGTGGACAATTCATACTTACACACACTACAAAAAAAGACACATCCGTGACATTTTGGGCCGAACGAATTTTTTCTGTCATACTTATGACACTTCTATGACGATAATTGTGACAAAACCCGGTATCATCATTGATGTGGTGGGGTCCTACTTCTATGTCAAAAAATCATGACAGAAAATGGGCTTTTCGTCCTGGGTGGGCCGGAGACGCAGCTACATGACATTCTTTGGGCCGTCCATGACGGAAAATACCGTGGTAGAAGCGAGGGCGAGGAAAATATCGGGGTGTTCCCGGTTACGGTGGGTTGTCGGGGCCGAGCGATGCGTGTTTCTCTTGTACACGCACGCGCGTGGGTGCGAGGCGTTGGGCTCTGACTGAACCCGAGTGATTGCACTGCAGGCTACGCTTTACTGAACCCGAGCGATCGATCGATGGCTGTTAACTGAACCCGATCGAGTGATTTCTTCGCTACTGCTGCTAACTGAAGCCGATCGATGCTGCCTCTGGATGAACAGTGAGC